>NW_026042319.1:1947284-2117284 GCF_023856365.1 Brienomyrus brachyistius
TGTGAATCACTGCCTGATTTGACCCAGTAGGAGCTGGTAAATTAACCATTGAGTAGTTGAGTTAACGGGGTATTTTAGCAAATTACAAAGTGCAGCAATGTTTACGTAGATTTCTTCAGAGTGGTGCAGATGTCATCACGACAGCCTCCTATCAGGCTAGCATACAAGGGTTTGTCCAGCATCTGGGTGTCTCAGTGGAACAAGCCAGCCAGCTCCTGATGTCCAGCGTGCATCTGGCCAGAGAGGCGCTGCTGGAGTTTGTGGCCCATGTCCCTCTTTCCGGTAAGAGTAGCGAGTCGCCGTGAAGCTTTCCCCAACCTGGGCCTGGCCTGGGCATTTCTCCGGCTGCAGCCAACCCTAATCCATCTCAGGCTGCACGACAGATTGGTTTTCTGAGGCTGTTCCTGGGTACTATGAATGAATCAAACATTCCATTCCTTCACTTTACTGGTTATATCTTAAAAAACTGGCGATAAACAACATTCCAGACAAGGCAGGAGCTCCACCTGACCCCATCCTGCTCTGGAATTGGCTGCTTATTTACTAAAGTCTTTACTGAAGTCCTGCAGGTTCCAGTAGGAACTACGTTAAAGTCAGAAACTATAGTCCCATTGCTTTTAGTATAAACAGAAATTAAACGTAACTCGGACACTTCCAGCCACGGCGGCCCTCCCTCACTCATGCTGTGATGTCATAATGGCTCTCCCCCTCCCCAGGGGACAGAGTGCCGATGGTGGCTGGTTCCGTTGGGCCTTATGGTGCTTTCCTCCATGACGGCTCTGAGTACTCAGGAGCTTATGACCAGGACATGACTGTTGAGGTGAGCCAACCAGTGGTGCTCTCAGTCCCGGTCCTGAACAGCACGAGGCCGGAAGTCACCGGAAGAATCTTCTCTGGTCTTAGGAGCTGATGGCCTGGCATCGGCCACGGCTGCAGTGCCTTGTTTCCGCGGGGGCTGATATTATCGCCATGGAAACCATCCCCAGCCTGAAAGAGGCCGAGGCCTTGGTAGAACTTCTGCGGGAGTTCCCTGCTTCTAAAGCCTGGCTCTCCTTCTCCTGTAAGGTAAGCTCTCCGGCTGAGTGACATTTGCAGCTGCTTCCAGCTGCTCTCGATTTCTGTGCCTGGAACTATAACAAAGAGCGACACGGATATGTGATAGACGAAAGGCTTGAGGACCCAGGACCCATCAGAAGGGCTTTACCTGGTGAGCAAAGTCATCTGAAATGTCTTCCAGGACGAAAAACACATTTCCAACGGCAGGTTGTTCTCAGAGGCGGTGCGGCTGGCCCAGAGGTCCCAGCAGCTGGTTGCCGTTGGGGTAAACTGCTGTGCCCCCCCCCTCATTGAGCCGTTGCTGGTCGGCGCCGGTCCACTTAGCAGCCCGGACCTGAGCTGGATCGTTTACCCCAACAGCGGGGAGGAGTGGGTCCAGGACGTCGGGTGGGTAGAGCCAGGCCCTTGCCTAAAAAACATCTCCCCAAACTCTCAGGAATTAAACAGCATGTATCTTAATCGCTCATGATTCCGCAACGTTTCTCTGCATCACCATTTCAGATGGAAAACACCAGAGAGGAGGACCTCCTTTGCCAGGCTCAGCACGCGGTGGCGGGAACTGGGAGCATCCTGGATCGGTGGGTAGGGCTCGTGTGACGGTGAAGAGCAGCAGTCCGCCGTAATGTATCACAGGTGCGGCGCTCAGCAGCACGGCCTCTTGCAGGGGGGTGCTGCCGCGTGAGTCCGGCGGACGTCGCGGAGCTGAAATGCCACCTGCAAGGGAACCCGGGAAACCCCTAGCACTGCGGCCTCGCGGCGATGACAGCGTGACGTCAGCCAGACATGGCGGCCAAGCGACCTACTTAATCCACGGATAAAAAAATACACCATGTTCGTTTCAGTGAAATAAAACACTCAATCTGTAGAAAGTTTTATTTGTAATCAAATAAGGGGGGGGGGGGGACAAATGTACACTAATGCCACATTTATACATGGGGGGGGACTACGGCGCAGAGACCTTCACAATTTCGGGGGCCGGTGGAATATATATGGGTTTATATGACATAAGGAAGCAGACGTGCTATCTTGTCTTACTGATGTCTCATATCCCACAAGGCCTTCTTCGCAGGCTATACCTCAGTACATTCAATAATATAGTGATTACAGTGATCACAGTACAATTACTCTGCCTCACTGAGAATCTTTTTCTTACCTTTACACTTTGGACACGACTGGCTTTCAGCATAACCTGCAACTTTTACATCATTTTCTTTCAGGGATTTTCTCCGTCGAGTATCGTACTTCTACAGACACAATCAGTAACGTAAAACGTGCCAAGTGTTTACGGTCAGACTCCAGCTCAGATAGAAGCGTTGAAATGTCGTCTCCCCGCAAGCTAGTAGGACGACACTGCTGCGTACAAATGGTGTTAAATCCACTCGTACCCAGGCACCTGCCTTATGCTAATCCCCTCATTTTACCGATATGTAGATAAATGAAGACTGTGCCGTCTTTGGGCCAATGTGACTGAGAAGCTGAACAGTCTGATTCAGGGGTATGAGGAGCAGATGGACTGGGTGCACCTTTTCCCAGAATCCCCTGCAGAACCCGTGCTCTCACTCAGTGCTGTCCTCGTCTATCTCGCTGTCCGGAGACCCGCCGTGTCGATATTCGTAGGTGTTGGACAGGCGTTTCCAGTTGACCTCTTTCTGGTAGCCCAGAGAGTGGCTCAGGTGACCCAGGGACTTGCTGGAGTGCTTCTCCTCAAACCCGACTGCCCTCTCTGCCCCCTGATGCTGGAGGTCGTGCCGAAGGTTCTCCAGGTTCAGAGCCCAAGGGCCCAGCTTCTGCCAGTTCACCCTCTGAAAGGCCATGATACAGTGCAGGTTCCCGCCGACCTGCCGGATACACAGAACTGTTAATGGTTCTTGCTCTGTGAGGACACCTGTTCAGGAACTCTAGTTCCTGGTTGTGCCCAAAGTAGATACAAGTTAGCAATCTAAAACCAAGCTTATCTGAATAACTCCTTAATAATCACTTCTCTACCTGGAAAAACAAAAGATAACATTACTGACTTCTCAGGATTATACTGAGAATTTTGCCTACAAATTTCAAAATTCGCACAATTCCTTTCAAGACTTTCGACTAACAGATCCCACCTTATCAGGAGAAATGTTTAGATTCATGCAACACTTGCAACACGTGACAGAGGATAACTGGTTGGGAAAAAACCCACAAACCTTCTTGGTTTTGCGATACTGAATTCCCCTTTCCGTGTGCCGAATATCTATATATTCGGGATTTTGTGTGTTAAGGTCGGTCACAATGTCCATCCACCTAAACAAAGCAGATTCAGTGAGACATAAGTGAGATTGTCGCTGACAGGAAATGCTTCAAGGCCACTGTGAATCAGAGACTGACTTTTTACAGTGGATGGCCGGGTGTTTCCTGCTTGGTTCCCCGATGAGAATCCAGTGCTCCATTTCGCTACTGGGGAGCGGACCCCTGAAGAGAAACAGAGGGAATACAGGGAAGTCTGACAAGACTCTCATTGTGAGAGAAATCGTCTGATGAGAAGTGTAACATTTTCACTCATTATGATTTAGTAAAATGTATGGTTTTGATTTATGTACATTAATAATAATAATTGATACTTCATTGATCCCTGTGGGGCAAATCTCTTTACGCCTCCCCCAACTTGCTTTTTGTAGGCAAGAGTAAGCTGGCCACGAAGTGCAGACACCTGTTGCGGGCCCCAGGGAGCTGGGGGGTTAAGGGCCTCGCTCAGGGGCCCGCAGACGTGCTGAGGCCGGGCTCGGACCGGCAACCTTCTGATCGCAGGCACACAGGCTTAGCCCACAGTGCTGCCCCCAAACTAAGGATTCTGGATATAACACTTAAGGAGGAGCTAATATTTTTGGGTGCATATACAGCTGGCGTTTTATTAATAAATCATCACAAAATTCTACTCTCTGCCAAAAGCTGCCTACCTGTACGCTTTGGCTGCTTTAAGTGGAGTGGCTTCGAAGCCCAGGGGGCAGAAGTAGTGATTCTGACAGTGGTAGATGTAGGCCATCGACTCATCCTTGAGACCTTGCGTCAGCTTTGTCAGAGCTCCCTCCGCTGGTGGGGAGGCCACAGAGCACCGTGTTAAAACACAAATAAGTAAGAAGCTGGAAAAATGTAGACAGCAGCAGAATACACTCTTGGCAAAGGCATCGGTTACAGGCTTATCACAATAGCATAATGTGTGTCCACATCATTAAGCTGCTATAGCATATAACACATTAGCAGACTGATGTGCAGTGTGGCACAGCCATATGACCTGTACCTACTAGAATTTAATGTTAATAAGGACTGTCGCTTGCCTGTCTCTCCAGCAGTCTTGTGTTTCCCGTGCGGTTTATACAGAATGTAGGAACATCCCCGCACACGAAAATTGTCATTGATTTGTCTGAACCACCTGTGGGAATGGAGAGGAGCAGCATGAGAGCAGCCCCTGGACACCAAAAGGGGAGGGGACACACATCAGCCAATCAGGAGAGTGAGAACGGGGGCCGCGTACCGCATGAGGGTGGCGTTGCCAGTGAAGGGGCCAAACTTGATCTCCTCAAAGGGAGGCTGGAAGCCCAGGATATGCAATGCCTCCTCCTGAGAGATAGGGGGCAGGCTGCAGGAGCATGACATGGGTCAGTACGCACCTTATCCTGCTCAGCTTTGGAAAACAAACAGCGGCATAAAAGTGTGACGGCGTGGGGGGTAATGAGGCATCGAAGCCCCACTCCATCACGACACACTGTCAGTAACTGATTGGTTTAACTGTACGGAGATTAAAATATTAACCAGTAGGAAATGGCTTAAACGGGCAGACGAAACCAAAAGCAATTCATAAAGAAACACATTGATGCATAAATTTAATATGTTCTTATCCATCCTTTTGGGAAATTTATGTGAGTGTAATAAAAACAAAAAATATATACAGTTGCTCCTCTATTTACGCTGATGTCATGTTCTGATTAATCCATTCTAAGCAGAACATATCACAAGTTGAATATGAATGATAATCACTGTAACTATATACCACTAATTCAAAAGTAAATAAATTAATACTAGTTTATTTGGTTAAACAGTGGCAAAAAACACTGTACAATACATTGTTGAAACACCGTGTGAGATGTTTATGCTAACGATCGCTAGAGACCAGAAGCGTGGCTGGGTGGATGCTGCCCGGCATCTTTAGAACGTATCGTACGGCGTATCGCTGGTCCAGGATCAAATCAAAATGCAATATATGGTGACTACTGAACATGCGTAATTATTGCACCACCTTAAAATCGAAATATCTAAGTCAGACCATCATAAAGCGAGCTGCAGCGGTAACGCTATAGCCCATAATGCACTTCTGCAAAACTTCAGAGGACAGAGAAAGCAACTGATTTCCGACTCCTTGGGAGATTTACCTCCCGGCTCCCAGCGTGCTGTACAAAAAATTCCAGCAGGATACCAGCGATGAGATTCCACAGGAAGTCTTATACTGTGGACGACTGATGCAATACCTACAAAGTAGAGAGCAGACGGAGCCTCTGTAATGCACAGACAGCCCCAGCGTACTTAGCATAGGAACACAACATGGTACATTCCGGGGGGGGGGGGGTACAGACCATCGTCTCAGGTCCAGCACCTTCCTCTGTTTTATTTCCTCTAGCGTAGCCTGCGGAGGGGCGTCCTGCAGATTCCTGCTGTGTTTATCAGAAGACTTCATCTTCTTGGAGCTCGGCTTCTTCATGTTGGCTGTGATTCAGAGGTGAAAAATATTTACAGTACTGTGCAAAAGTCTTAGGCAGGCAAAGAAAATGATGTTTAGATTATCCTCGTGTTGCTGTAAAACTATGATATCATGCCTGTCAAAGTGTGTCAGCTTAGCCATTTCAGAACCTCTGCTAAAATCATCCTAGTATTTGCAGCGACCGTCCAGTGCAGCCATGTATTTTTTGACTTGGCCATTAGCACACCTCATACAGCTAGTCAATCTCTCACTGACTTTTTAAACCAATATATTTAATTGAGTTGCTGGTGAAATTTAACAAAATTATGGAACGGCTGAGGTCCCCCTGAGGAGAAGTTTGGGAACTGAAGCGGTGTTCATCTAGCCATCCAACTAGATATCAGTAACTTTTGAGAAAACAGAAGAAATTATTACCAGTTTTTATTGCGTTACTCTTAATTTGCACATGTTCTAATGTTAAATTGTGTTTTTTGTTCTAAGGCAAATGGTGGTGCAGTGGTTAGCACTATTGCCTCACACCTCTGGGACCCGGGTTCGAGTCTCTGCCTGGGTCACATGTGTGTGGAGTTTGCATGTTCTCCCCATGTCATCGTGGGGTTTCCTCCGGGTACTCCGGTTTTCCACCACAGTCCAAAAACATGCTGAGGCTAATTGGAGTTGCTAAATTGCCCGTAGCTGTGAATGTGTGAGTGAATGGTGTGTGAGTGTGCCCTGCGATGGGCTGGCCCCCCATCCTGGGTTGTTCCCTGCCTTGTGCCCATTGCTTCCAGGATAGGCTCCAGACCCCCTGTGACCCAGTAGGATAAGCGGTTTGGAAAATGGATGGATAGATGGATGTTCTAAGCCAAAGTACACTTACTACCCAGATAAACAGCTTTATACATTTCTTTGGACTGCCTAAGACACAGTACTGTATATTTATTAAAAGAAACAAGGTCAGTGTCACAATGTGCTGAGCTCTGTTGATAAATCGATGGGAAATGCTAATATCAACTGAACACCATCTGCGATGATGAACAACACGATATATGATGAATCATCGTCTCTATTATGTCATTTCTCCCACCCCCCTTAGTGACTAGTCTGACTTCCCTGGCACAAAGGACTAAAAAGGGCTAAAACACATTTAAAAAGGCTGCCTTACTTGTCCTGTTTTTCCTGGTCAACACGGCATCGAAATCGGTCGTGTCGATTTCCCAGGCGAGAACCGGCTTGGCGAGGCCGGACGACACCACGTCCAGGTGGCAGTCTCCATCGAACGCCACGTTTCCTCCTCCGCCTGGCGCCGGTGGGTAGCTGGACGTCTTAGGCTGACTTAAGGAGGGGCTGCTGTCCCCAGAGACAGCTGGCCCCTCTCGGGGCGTGCTGATGGGATGGTACACAGAGGCAGCATGGTTGAGGAGAGCATAATCTGAGCAGACCGTGTAGAACTTCTCCCGGGAGTGCGTGACGGGGCAGGTCCATGGCAGCTGGACCTCGGCACTAGATGCCCGCCGTGGCCTCAGGGCGTCCCGGGGGAAGGAGCCAGACAGGCTGGGCTCATTGTCCCTGCTGGGGGGCCTTTTGGGGGCTTCTTGGTCGTTGGTGGTGGAAACACTTGCCTCTTGACTTTCTGAAGTGTTAGGCATTGAATCTTGGATGGTAGGTGGGAGAATTGTGTTTAGCTTAGACTAAGTGACGATGCTACTGGAGAAAGAGTGAAGAAAAAAAATGCACAAACAGATTAGTGCCAGAGCTTCCCAGGGAAGGCTGTTCGTTGTTTTGCGTCTGTACCTGGCGGCTACAGTGAACCTCACCTTTCCTGTCCGCTGGCCTGGGCAGCTGACATCCAGCCGTAGGTCATCCGATTGTCCCGCTTCATACAAAAACATTCATGTGTATTTCACACGTGGGAATCTGTATCGTGTTCGGTATACAGTATCTATTCTGCAAGCTAAATTTGATTTAACAGTTCAACGGGACTTTAAAAGGCGATGCACTAGAAACACGCCATCAATGCAGGAACCTGGAAAGAACAATGTTACGAACCGGTTTCCGAGCGCTACCTGGTCACCCCAGGTAGAGAAAATTTTAAGCCCCAGTCGACACTGCAACCTGCTATGCTAGGTTAGGCTAAGCCATTGATGTTTACCCACCCCCTCCCAAATGACAATTGCTCTTCGGCCCCGGCCAGCGTAATACCGGGGAGAATAAATAAAAAAAACAGTTTGCGCGTCACCACCGTGCGATTTCCGCAATTTGCAACAATTTTGTTACATAAATTACTGCCTGACTATGCTGGACCCAGCAAACACTGTGCCAGATTGATCCGTAGCGTCCGTACGTACCAGGCTCTTTAAAAATGGCTCTCAGTCCACCCGGGTGCGTTACGATGCTGGAACTGGGGTAGGCACACTAAACCCCCACCTACTCCCCCATGCATAATCATAAGCATCACTATACGTACCTCGTAAGCAATGCAGCTGTAGAAAAATGCTTAAGAGCCGGCATTAGGTTGCCAGAGGGCAGCGATCGCTGTGCTGCTCTTCGGGCACTGAGCGCCGCCCGAGCGTAACGCATCTTCCATGGAGACCCGGAGCAAAGGCGGCCGCCGCCTTCCGCAGTGATCGGGGTGAAGCGGCGATCGCCGCTCCTGCGCAAACCGGCAGAGCGACTGGCGTCGCGTACGGCGGGGCGCCGCCTCCCACTCGTCTGCCGGGACAAACCCGAGAGTCGGACAGCCGGCGCAAGACAGGCCGCGTCCGAATGCGAGGCGCCCGGCGAACCGGTGCATCGTCTACGCCTCGGTTTGTCCTCAGCCACCTTTAAGAAGCGATTAGTTCAACTGTCCTTTATTTAGACATTAAAAAGCATGAGAGAACGAAAAAAAAAACTCAACCTTTATAACCAGATATTCAGACACTGAACTTTGACTGCGTTGATCATTTGTAACTTTATTAATCATTAACAGAAATTAATTTATATGCTGTCCTTTATTTTTTGGTTAAGGCAGGAAAAGACTAGTTGAAGGTAAATCTGTGTGATACATTCGTGTCTTTTAATATGCAATCATTTTACGTGGTAATGCGCAAAGGGACGATTTTAATATGATTATTGCCATGATGTTTATCTTTAATGTAAAATTACTTACAATTTGTAATATTTTGCACAAATACACGCTAACTGGCCGGTTGAAAGCTGATCCCACCTCGCCACGGTTTTGTAACTAAAATACAGTAACCGCGTTTTAGTAACATAATAACCGGAGACGTCATGCTCCCAACACGCCTCTTCGCTATATTTACTAACAGCTAGAAGCTTGATTTTGTCGCTGATCTTCCATTAACCGGCAGTGAAGCACAGACGGGTAAGTGAAGCAACACACAGGCGTTGTTAAGGGTTTTGGGAAAGCATGCAAGTATATCAAATAGCCCAGGCCAATCCAGTTATTTTCCAAATTGTTTACGATTTTCTTTGGAATCGTCCTAACCCCCCCCCCCCCCCCATGGCGCACCTGGTTGTAGGCCTGCCGTTGGAATGAACTTTACCTGTACCATTGTAAAAAAATAAAGTCAAATGAATAAGTTGGTACAACAGCTGGTTTTGGATAAAAGAGATATTTGACCGACAAAACAGGAATAGGCTTAATGTTTAAGGCACATGGAGTTTCGTGTCGCTAACGGGTGTAGTTCTATCCCGCCAGCGCGGCGCTGGCTGATCCATGGCGGAGAAGCTGCTGGTGATAGACACGGACTGCGGCGTCGACGATGCCCAGGCGATCATGATGGCGCTGGTCGCCCCCGGCGTGCGGGTGCTGGGCATCACCTGCTGCTTCGGAAACAGCTCCGTGGATAACGTGTGCCGGAACGTGCTGCGGGTGCTGTCCGTGTGCGGCAGGGCCGAGGTGGGTGGGGGGTCGCTCTCCGTCCCACGTCAGGGAGAACATAACCTACACGGTGACAGACACTCATAGGTCTGATCTCGGGACTCCAAGACAAGTACAAGCTTTTAAAAAGCATTAAAAGTGTCGAACGGCCCGCGGATACTAATGAAGGACCCTTCAGTGGTAGCAGTAGCGTCGGGTACAGACAGGAAGCGTGTTTGTTTCAGATACCCGTGTTCCGAGGCGCAATGTGCACGCTGGTGGGGACTCCCGACCTCCCCATCAGTCACTTCGGCTCTGACGGTCTGGGGGACGCTATGGAAGACAGCCAGCCAGATGTGTGGAGGACGCAGATGCAGAATGAGCATGCCGTGAACGCGCTGATCAGGATGGTGTCAGAGAACGAGGGGCAGGTATTTACCGCAGCACGTTTGCCCGGTGTTTGTCGCCCTCATCTGGTCAAGCTGTGCTACCGCAGTGATCTCAAAATTCCGCTTGGCTTTTTATATTTGGCACATTTGACAGGTTTCTCTTGTGGCGCTTGGGCCTCTGACAAATCTCGCTCTGGCTGTAAGACTAGACCAAGAGTTACCGAAAAAGCTGAAGGATCTTTACATCATGGGAGGCAACATGGAAGGTAGCCTATATATAAATATATTAACCACCCCCCCTTTGTTTTTTGTTTAAATGGAAAATATACTTTCCCCCTTACAGGTAAAGGGAACCGCACAATATGTGGAGAATTTAACTTTGTGATGGACCCAGAATCAGCTTATATCGTTCTGGAGGAGTACCTCTGCCCTACTTACATTGCATCATGGGAGTTTACCTGCAGAAACAAACTGTCATGGGTGAGACTGGAAAATTTGCCCTAATTCATTAGTACTGCTTGTCGTCAGATGGGTGCGCAGCCTTCGGTGTGTAAAACCTCAGCTTTTGATGTCCAGTTTGTGCTTTTAAGAGTGATTTAAGTCTCGTTTGAGACAGATTTTTCCACTTTAAATATAGTTCCATTTTATAAATGAGCTTCCTGCCGTGCTGAAAGTGGCCGACGGTCTGATTGGCTTTTCTGGATGATAGGATTTTTTTGATGCACTGGTGAGCCAGGACACACCAGCAGCCCGCTTCATGAAAAAGATCACATCCAAATACTACTCCCGGGACACCGTGACGAAGAAGGATGTCCTCTTTGGACGAGGCTTTGTGTCGTACGACTCGTACGCCATGGCCGCGGCCATCGACTGCAGCGTGGTGACCGAGAGCGTGCTGTGCCCTGTACGTGTGGAGCTGCAGGGGGCGCTGTGCCGCGGCATGATGGCCCTGGACCAGAACCACACGCTTGGGAAGCAGCACTGTGTGGTCGTCATGACAGCATGCGACACCGAGAAGCTGGCCAGTCTGCTCATGGCATCCCTCGATCAACCTCGGGGGGCTCGAGACACGTAAACTGCCAGATTGTGATGGGGGGGACGGGTGTCCTAGGAAGCAGTCTTATTTCAGACAACACCCAAATAAATCAAGCTCCAGCCCAGTGACTGTCCGTGGGTTTGGTTTATTTTGATCTGGTGACCAGTATGAGGCTCCCAAGATGACAAATGATGGAATATCAATTTTAAACTCAAATCCAACTTCAAAACAGCTTCCCAAAATAACAATCCAGATGGTGAATCCTCTTTATTCTTAAGTGAATTTGGCTTTTAAAATAATACATCGCGACAGATCTTCCCCGTTTTGACCATCATATTGAACACAAGGCGGCCCAAGCCACAACCAGCCTGCAAGAACACATCGTCTGGGCGTTTGCACTGCCCACAATTCAAGTTGACCAATTTAAATTTAACTTTATGGCCAAAATAATATTATTGCAAACTTTAAACCAAGAATCTGTCTTGGAACAATTATTCAGCTTTACGCAAAGTGCTAGTTTAAATAATGTAATACTGTATTATAAAAATACCAAGACAATGCAGTATTACTTAAAAAGGGGGCGATACTGTGTGTCCCTATAAGGGCAACATCTCCGAGCCACAATAACGTCGGTCCGCATTTAAAAACGGCTTTAAATAAGGCTTCTCTTCAAAAACTTAAAAAGTACCAGTAAACCATTTTTGATTTTAGGCCAGGCTACTATAATCGATCCACGTTTGCCGATTGGAAGCATAATGGGATTTTCTTTTTGTATCTAACTTTTGCCTTTATAAAAGAAAGCAGAAGTGTGCATGGCCAAATCTGTTCAGGGAGGAGTGGCATCGTCAGGCGTCCTTGTCGCTGGGGTCGGGCCAGGGCTCGGAGCTCCGCCTATTCAGGGTCGGCCCCCACACGCTCCAGGGGTTGTAGGCACGGCCAATCTCGGGTGCGGGGGTGGAGGGCGGAGCCAGTGTGGGGCAGCTGCCATCTGGGCCGCAGATCAGGTCAGAGAGGGGGGCAGAGGTGACCGGGGCCAGGGAGTGCAGGCTGCCGTCCCCGCTGGTGGACCAGATAGGGCTGCTGAAGAGAGTGCTTGGGGACCAGAGGCTGCTGGGATTGCCCAGGATGGACTGCAGGGGGGAGACATGCACACAATTACATCACACCAGCTCACAGGGCTAATGGCCAGCACATAGTCACACGGTGATCAGGTCTGCCACAGAAAAGAAGGCAACAAGTACTGCTGAGCACAGGTTGTGTTTGTTGGACGGTGTGCGGGGGGGGGGGGCACTCTTACTACAGTGGGGGCCGTTGGGGAGCCAGAGCTGATTGGCCAGGGGTGCAGGGGTTCGGTGCTGGGGGTGTCCCAGATGGAGGGCTGCACAGAATTGAAGTCCCCCCAGTTCTGCTGTGGCTCCTGGCTCTTGGGAAATGTCATCCCCCTGAAGACTAAAGACACAGAGGTTCCCAGGTTACACTCGGGTGGTAGCGGACCGGCAGCGCAGACCGGCGCCACACTGCTTAACGTCCTTACCCCCAGACAGATTAAATGTGTTGTTGGGTCCAAATGGGTTGAAGTTGGGGCTGTTCGTACTGTCAGTGGGACTCCAGAGTCCGGAACTAGGAGGAAAAGCGGGATATGAGCACTTAGGATGAGACACGCTGGAAGCAGAGACCAGCTCGCTGTGAGAACAGACACCCACCTGTCGGAACCGTCGCTCTCCACAGAGGTGAGGCGCGGTACGGGCGCTTTTCCCGGAGCTTCTGCCTTGCTGGTGCTGGCTTTGGGCGGCCCGCTGCCCCCTGAGGACACAGGGCATGTAACGCTCAGCTCGCCTGCCCGCCGATGACGCTCACCTGGCTCCAGGGGAAAAGTCCGCCGCAACTCACCAGGACTCTTATCGTAACCGGCGGCGACGGCGGCGAAGGTGGGGTTTCCGTTCTTGCCCGGCAGCGTGGCCAGTGGCGCCAGCTTGCTCTTGTTTCCGGCCGGCTTCTTCAAGCCGGTCTCACTGCATGCCAGAGAGGCACAGAGTACAGCAGTCAACCGAGTGTGACGCTCCTCAACCACTATGCCACCTGCAGGCCAAATCTGCTCAAGCGTCGAATGTAAGGAATATGCACATTTAATATTGTACATTTCATATAGGAATCCATGGGAAGAATGCAATGGGACGTTTTTAGTAGGGTCGCACGATATCACATCAGAATAAGGAAAATGTCTGCAAGTAACACTGTGAAAGATTGATTGAGGGGGAAAAAATTTTAAAAATTACCCAGAAAAACCACAGCCGAATAGAACTTGCGTACCAGTAGTGTGTCAAATGCATTGGAGGTGCTGATGTAAACAGACACAAAGCAGCACAGACACAAATGCCATGTGATTAATGTGCATCGTGCCCCTTCATGATGCTGGACTGATGATTTTAAGTGTAATACGCACACAGGTGGTTCCCCCCCAGGCTTGACAGCCACGCCGCTACCTGTTAGCATTGACCACACTGCTGTAGGTCCCTCGGGTCACCAGGCTGAGGGAGGTGGGCGGCGGTGAGCAGGTGCAGGACGCGTCTGACAGCGGCCTCTTCAGGAAGGGGTCTGCGTTCATGGTCTGGATGGAGAGCTGCTGCAGGCTGTCGGCGGCTGTGGGAGAGCAGGCGGCAGCCAGCGCATCAGCGCAGCCAGCAAACGGCAGCCGTGCAGTCACGGCAGTGTTCATGTTTTATGGAGATGCAGCTCTCACAGCAAAAATAATCACCTATACGCATCACTACTAATATCCACTGGCATTTGAAGTGTCTAACCTACTAGTCTGTTGACATTTATAATAAAAGTTGTATCTGAAATATTTTGTCTGTTAACAGATCAACACGTAAACAAATCAACATGCTTTTCAAAATTTTTAACCTCATATCACACCCAGTCTGGACACTGACTACACGCTTATTTCCATGTCACACATGCCCCCACACTGTGTGCATATAGCTGCTCTGTAATAGCTGGAATCTCATGCTGTTTCTCACTGGGAATCAGGATGACTTACGGCTTCCGGCCTTGTGAAGGGGCACTGTATCCCACTCTGGTGGGGGCGAGTCCTTCTCCCCCTCCGAGCTGCTGCTGTTCCCAAGCTCCCCCGGCAGACCCTGTGACAGGAACTTGCCCAGTGGAGAGGGGCGGCAGTCCTCCGCCTTCCCACAAGGCACTGCAGAAAGGAGCCATCGCAGCACAGTTCACGTAAATGTAAAGTACACAAACTGACAGTTCTTACACTACACCTACACTAGTATTTTCAGATTCGGGCTCCCCAGTACTCTTCCTCAGTTTCCCAAGAATCCTTGCTCTTAAAAAAGGTACCTGGGTTGTGCTGGCGATACCAAAATGCCCCATGGGAAATGTATGCACTGTACTGCTCCAAGGCGGCATGGTCACAGTACCTGCTCGCTGTTTGGGCAGAGGCCTTGCCTTCGCCCCCGTCGTTAATGTTGGGTGCAGCTTAGACGTAAAGTTCTTCCGCTGTTTGTTCTCCAGGGGCGTGACGTACGGCAGCTCCAGGGAACTGGGTTCAAAGGAGGTTAAAAGGTCAGTGTGTGGGGGGTGCTGAAGCTCCTCAGCTCACACGCCGCGTGACTCACCTGGACTTGCTGTCTGCTGGACCCTCCTTCTTCGTGCTGCTTAGCTTTTTGTTCCTGGGCTTCAGGAATGCTGGAGGTTCCTCCTTCTCCACTGTAAATGTCCGGCCTTTTTTCTCGACTGGTTCCTGGTGGGGGGGTGGGGGTGGATGAGAAACACCTTGGGTGGTGCCCCACTGGGTGTGTGGAGAGGAGGGGCTGGCTGTGCTGAGCATGTACCTCTTTGATGCTGGCCTCCATGTCGGGGTTGGAGGTCTCCGTGGTGGTGGACGAGCTGTCATCATCAGCCAGCGCGTCCTTGACGTCCTCGGTCCGGGGCCTCCCCCTGCCTTGCTGTTCCTTCTCCTCGCGCTTCTTCTGTGCCTTGGACTTTCGCTGGATCTTTCCCTTTTGAACGGTGGCTAAAAAAAAAAAAAAAAAAAAAAAAACACACAACAGCTCTCTTAATGCCTTAATGACCACAATCTGGAAGTTTATCAGGTGACTTTTCTGGCACATTTCATGCTGCTGGTCTCTCCCCGCCCCAGTGACCAGTAGTCTTCTGGTTAGTCTAGATCAGGGTCCCCCGCTTGCGGTCCTGGAGGGCCAGTCTGTGACGCACTTTGCCGATTTCCCTGCTCAGACACACTGCGTCACAGACTGCCCTCCCAGGACTGGAACTGGGGAAAACTGATCTAGATCCTAACCTGTGATGCTACCTGATGCCCACGAAGAGCAACACCCACCTGACACCCACCCTCACCCTAAGCCTGCCCCACATCCCACGCACCTTTGCTATGGGCAGCGGGTGACGGCGGCTGCTCGGGGAACACCTCCACGCAGGGCGACTCGGGCCGGTCCAGGTCCTTATCCATGGCATCCAGGAGGCCGATATAGTCCGAGTCCACAGAGCTGAGGCGTGCCGGCCCCTCAGACTGGGGTTTGGGAGGCTGGGAAGGCGCCGCTGCCGTTTGGACTGGGGGCTCTGGGGGGCTCAGAACCTGCTGTGGAGGTGCCGGCTGCTGGCCCTGGCCCAGCCTGCTGCTGCGTAGCCGGCGGACGGGGAGCTGGCACTGAGTCGGCAGCCCGTCCGAGCTGGAGCCCGAGCCGCCGGACCCCTTTCCCCCGAACTGGGGGCCCGTTTGCATAGCTGCCCTGCTGCTGCTGGTCCTGGACCGCAGGCCCTCCAGGTCCGTGGAGGCCCGGCCGCAGGGACGACCACCCCCCCGCAACAAGGAGCCACCCGTCGCATACATTCCTCGCGTCACGTTGTGGTTCGAGTCCCCATACTCGCTTGAGCTGGGAAGGTGGACAGGACACGCGGCACGCAAGATTAACGTGAATGTACCGAGTAACTAAATCTAAAATTATGTAAAATTTTTTAAATGCATTTAAATACCATGCTATAACTACTGCAACTAAATACCAGTAATTGAAAAGTAACTAAATGGATAAACACACACAGAAATACTGTATGATACATAGATAAAACACCGTGTGTTTACACTCGCGATCACTGCAGAGGCCGGACATGTGACTGAGTGGATGCTGCTATCACCTGGCATCATATTGCTCAGATGCTGCCTACTGAATGTGCATCGATCATAAAGCCAGGACCATCTGTAATAAAAAAAAAAAAAAAAAAAGAAACACACACACATACTTTGGATCCGTCTGAATCCGCACGATATCCCTGAGATCGAAGGGTTTTCCGGTCTCCATGGGGCCGTTGGCAGCTTCCAGGGACAGGCGCCTACGGAAGGGCTCCCAGATGCCCTGGGCCTCCAGGTAGGCCGTCGCGATCACCAGCAGGAACATGGAGCTGCGGGGACGAGAGGCCGGACGTCAGCCCTCACCCACGAGCGATTCACCTCGACGGCAGCAGCCGGCCTTCCGGACATGACCGCTCACCTCATGATGAGGGAGACGATGACGTAGAGCTCCAGCTCCCAGCTTGGCCTGGGGAGGGCATCTGCGCACGGCGCCAACATGTGGTAGGGCAGCGAGGCGTTCAGCACGAACACGAACTCCGAGCCGCCCGCCGTGACCAGCTTCAGCTCCCGGATGACCCGCGAGGCGGTGAAGTCGGGTGTAAACCTGCAGGGTGACGGGGTCAGAGCCGGACGTGAGGTTGGAGGAGCTCCGAACGGCCCCCGCCCAACGTACAGCTCGTTCTCCACAGAGCTCAACCACCCGAGCCTCAGAGATTAACACGCTCATCCCACACGGCCCCTGCACATTCCCTCAGATTCACAGCATGACAGTGTGACTTACAGTATGACAATGTCCTTTGAAGCATTTGGTTTAAGTGCAAATTCTTGACAGTTGAGAACTTTGAATCCAAAACCTTCACAAGCGTATCCACTGATTTCTGTGGACCGGATGCTAATTGGAAGCTGTCCAACATTCTCAACTTTAAAAGTCCTCCTGAGGGTGAAGTTGGGCTCTTTAGATTTAACTTCTGAAAATAAAGGAAGAAACCCATAAAACAAAGTCCAGGACCCATATTTATATCACGCGTCTCTGAAGGACACAGAGCAGAAACTAAAAGCAAACTTGTGGCGGTAAAACCTAACTGGAACAGAAGGCTTCACTCATTACCTCTGGGGGATAGGTTAGGGTTAGGGGCTGTATCAGAATAAGGCAGTGCATTCTGGGAAATGGAGCAACACAACTACAGTCTTAGAGTGGCTTTGGAGTGCTGCTGCACAGCTGAAGAATCCAAAGGAAGTTAACCAACACTTAACCAAGGAGACCTTTATGATACCCAGGGCCCAAGTGTCACTAAAACTTTGGCTTGTGTGTGAGCAGGCCCCCGAAAGCCCCCGCAGGCCGGGCTTCACCTTCTGTGCAGTCCTTCAGTAGTGATTCTGTCATCTTGAATCTCAGAGAGCTGCCGGGGCCAGGCGATCTTCCCGCAACCTTCAGGCTCTCTGTGGTGCCCTGACCTTGCACTACAAGGTAGTCCAGCACAGTCAGGTTGTTCCTGCAACACCAGAGCAGCCTGTTAATTAAGCGAGGGTGGGGCAGACTGCGCGGCCTGCTGGAGAGATGCTGCATAACACCGCCAGTCTGCCTGCAAACACATGCCCGTGGTCTTTCTCTGGGGCCTGCTTCAGTCAGTTGCTTTTCCGTTCGAACCACTACAGTCCCAAGTGTAACATAACTCATCGGCAACAGAAGCTTGCATGTTAGCAAAAAAGATTTAAATCAGAGAATTAAGATTACGATACGTTAGTTTAACGTTTAGCTGCTCAGTTGATAGCTGTATTCAGAGGCTCACGTTATATTCATTTCATTCAGTTCAGTCCTTTGAGAGCACCGAAGGCAAAGCGCCTGATTACAGGAGTCAGGGGAAGCTGCCCCTGGAGACCAGAGCTGGCAAACTCAGTTTTTTATCCTTCTGATCACATGAAGCCCAAATGTGTGTGTTTAGACCCCCAGCTTGGTCTCTCCAAGGCACAGCAAGCGGCCGCAACACATCTCATGGGAACACGTATGAAACCGTAGCGATAGAGGTCATGCCAATAGCCACAATAACATCGAGGACCAATGCATAACAGCATGTATGTGGGCTGCTGTTACCATGGCAGTCACAGCCTCCGCCCCTTGTACCCCATGCCTGCTGTGGGATCTTCACTACGCTCTGCCACCCCGGGTACCTACCTGACTATTAACAGGGACATGACTGAGTGGCTGCCCGTCGGTGTGAAGCGCACCAACAGGCTCCTCACCTCCCCGGGGGAGAGCAGGAGCCACGTCGGCCCCTCTGCCAGCCCAGATGGGCCCCCCTTACCAACGGGGGTCTGCAAGGGCCAGAGACCAGTCAGGCCACAGATCCAGAACAGCTTTGCAGTTCATTATTAAGAGTCCAGCTCAGTTAGTTAACTGTATGCACCCACTAAATGCACATTTGAAACATTAAACTGCACAACTTAAAAACATGTATACAAAAAATAAAGGGTAAAAAAAGCTTGACTGGGGGAGGGGGGTTCTTACGTGGTTCTTGTAAACCTGGAACTCCAGAGTGTTAGCACTGATGTTCATGGACTTTCCTAAGGGGAACCTGAGGACAAAACATGGGGAACGACATCGTGACTCCTGTGATCGATCAGCCTCTCCCGACGCAACTCGCTGGCCTGAACCGGAGCCAGAGCGAATCGCTCACCTGTCTGCCAGCTTCTCTGCAAACGCAGACGGGTTTGCGTACAGCGCCAAAGGGAGAACCTGAACGTAGACGGGAACGTCAGCTGGGTTCTCCAGCACTAGCTGCTCCTCCTGCGGGGGGGGGGGGGGGGGTACCATGAAGCACATCGGCAGGGACATGCTCCACCCCCACATCCCACAGGGCGCGTACTCACAGAGGAGCTGTTGCTGTTGGTCAGGGGGAAGATGATCTGACGGGTCGAGCCGATTATGGAGGGCCATGTCATTTCGGCTGTCACCATGGTCTGCACCTTCTTCTGTAGGTCAGTGTTCACCTCAAACACGGCCCTGACCCTGCAGCAGGACAGTGCACGTCACATGCTCAATTATCCTCTATTTCCATCCATTACTCGGTACCTTTTCCCATCCATTACACACGCACACTCACTCTAGCCACTTACCTCATTCTTTAAATCCTTTATTATACTTGCATTTTACTAGCAGTGTATTCCACTTTGTTCCTTTTATATATCGTGCTCTTTATAGTTGGTATGTTTAAGCACCGCGAGTGAGACGCCTTAAAATGAAGTTCTCTTAAAAACTACAGGGTGCTGGGAGCTCCGAACACAGCTGTCACACTGTATGTCTGTTTCACTCTGGTTCTCATCAAGCTGAACTATTGCAGGAGACCACAGCAGCGACACTCATCCCCGAAAGGCAGCGGAAACCCACTCGTGGCCCGAGCTGTCCTTCAACTCCTGCCAGCGCCGGAGTAGCGTCTGGTGCAGCTCCACGTCGGTGTCCCATGCGCCCTCCTGCATCGAGAGGCCGTGCGGCTTGGACTCGGCTGCAAGGAGAAGGGAGCGTCAGAGTAGAACTAAAAGCCCCCCGAGCTGAAACGAAACACACAGCTCTTCAGTTCTATTTTAACTGGAATAAGACTTTTAACCAAGTCCTAAGTCCCGATAACACAAACGGCTTAATTGGTAGTCAGTGTTCTGGGGCATGTCGTGCATGGATTCTTACAGTTGGCCCTACATGACAGCAGCGTGCACGTGCACACACACAGACACACACACACACAGACACACAGACTTCGATCAGAGCACTTTACACTCTGCAGGTTTACTTACACTTTAAGAGGAACGGCAGGCCAATGTAACAGTGGTCCCCGCACTGCAAACTAGCATCAAAATAAATATTTGCTACCTGAGGGATGAAGAGAACACCATGTGAGAGGCGCTGTGTGGATGGGTGTCCCGCGGGCCACACGCGCACCCGGGACCCGCCAGGCGGGGGATGCGTACACACCTTGGACCTGCATCGTGGCTCCAGCTCGTCCTTGTTACTTCGCAGCCTCTTGGAGTAGAAGCGCACGTCCTCCGTCAGGGAACGCACCTCCTGCAGCTTGACCCGCTGTGAGTACGAGCTCAGGATGTTCAGGCTCTGGTGCACTGTCTTCCCCTGGAAAGTGAGAGAATTTGGGGATATCCGAGTGACACGGGGGGCAGGGGGAGGAAGCACCCTGGAGGGGACTGGCATCGACGCGGCACTCCTACCGGAAAAGATGCGGGAAGGAAGATGTGTTTTGGAGAGCTGGTCAGCGTCCCCACTGCTATGACGGCTTTCACCTGTATGGTTAATATCTGCAAAGAGGGGTGGATGCCGCCCATCAGACTACCGCTTTCCTGGATAGGCACCGGTAGCATGGCCGGCATCGCCACGGTGACCCACCTCATAATCCGTCGTGATGTGCACGGCTCCATCATAGACGCCTTCCAGGTCCTTGGCGGCCAGGGTGACCCTGAAAGCAGCGTAGTACCCAGAGGCCAGGATCACCTGAAGGAGGAGACGTACGGCCCTTAGCAAGAGTGCCCCCTCCCCGCACGGGCCCCACAAACCAGCAGATAGCGCCTTGAGAATCACAAGAGGTGCCTGTGTTAGAGAGCTCGAGGAGAGAGGAGAGAGTGCAGGTTGGGCAACCCGGCTGAACAAAAAGACAGAAATAACATCACCACTAATAAGCAGCTGACTGGAGATTTAATATTAGATACACAAAATAGACGCGGCTGTCTTTACAGGCTCTGTAAACAAGACAGGCTTTCATGGGGAGACCTCAGCAGCTCAGGCGGCCGGCCGCACACACTTACGGTTTGCTGGTCGGAGGCGGACGCGTTCTGGAGATCCTGCGTCCTGGACAGGGCCGTAGTCCTGTTCCCAGACTCTGCGCGGAGGAGATCCATGGTCAGACTATCCCCGGTAACAAACCAGGACTTTATCTTCAGCTGGGGTCAAACACAGGAGAGGGAGGGTCAGTTGTTCTGTGGGAGGGTAGATGCAGAGCCGAGGGTAGAACAGTCACCCACCTCAATGGGGTTGCTGTTGATGACGACGAAGATCAGGCTGTTTACGTCTGTGGCGCTAAGCACACTGAAATCCAGGGTATGCTCCTCAGGGCTGGGGGGCAGAACGACGGGCTGGTGGGGCAGGGCAGATTTGGATGAGGGCACGGGTCAAAGGTCAAAATCGGCTACACCCCCGACCTCGATCAAAAAATCTCGCGACTAGCAGGTACTCATTTCTGCCCGACAAAATACCGAATCAGAAGGAAGTAAGGGAGACGCTTCCTGTTTGAAGAAGCGTGCAGAGCGCGGTCTGCAGGATGCGTACCTCTAGAAAGCCAGTGTAAGCCCGGATGGGAAGGTGGAACTTGGAGGCATTTGTGATCAGCAGGATGTTGCTGTCGATGTGGATGGAGGGCCGCACAGGCTGGAAGTAGAGTGTGAAAATGGTCTGGGACTCGTGGGGAAGGACGAGGACAGGCGTGCTGAAGTTGTGGATCTGAGCCAGAAGATACAATAGAACTCAAGGACAGGAACCCAAACTTCAAAACACAATCCAGCCGCCCCAAATTCAAATCCGTCTGGGTGAAGTCTACAGTTCAAGAATCCTCTCTCTCTCACCAAAGGTCAAGATTACAGAGATGTCTGCGCAACGTGTTTTATGCAGGAGATCAAACGAGTAACAAGAAACTTAATATATTATTTCTTATGTTTTAACAGGAAAATCTACATCTAGAACTATGCTAAACTCTTGCACAAGTTGAAGCTGGTGATTTAAAAAAATAAATAAATAAAAAAATAAAAAAATTCTGCGTTTATGTTGCTGTGGACGGCACCCACCGCAAACATCGTCTTGGCCTCCTCTGGGAGCGAGACGTTGTGGATGAGGATGGCGAAGCTGAACGTGTTGGTGAGGAAGACAAGTCTCTCCACCGGGTCGGTGGGGCTGTCCCTGATGTGGAAGAGCGTGGCCGTGTGGTCGAAGCCCAGGAACCTGTCAGGCACACGGGCAAAGCTTCTGATTACCTGACGGTCATCGTGCAGGACAGCAAACCACGGCAACCTGAAGCGAACTTAAAAGCGAGCTTCACTGCATAAGCATTTGGTGACTAAGGATGCCCAGAGCCTTCCCAGGCACATCTAACACCAAGCTCCGTAAGCGATAAGTCAGGACAAAGGCCACCTGTCTTCAAAGCCACTCTGTACCCATCTGCATGAGGAGGTTCACAATGACAGAAATGAAGAGTAACTGGGGTCTGATTTTGTGGCAAAGTGCAAACCCGAAACACTCACCCTTCCAAAACCTCCGCCTGGTATGGAATTTCGAGTTTGGAGTAACTTTTCTCTTTCGCTTTCACTGTAATTTTACCAGAGAACTGAAATGGTCGGCGCGCCTTGGAGGCTGGAAGAGAGAAAGCAAGCGGCCACGGTTTGTCGTCAGGGCCAGAGTGGCTGTCAGGAGGGAGCCAGCCCATCCTCGGGCCCAGAGAGGGTCAGCATTAGGCTTTGGACACACTAATGAAAGGGGTGGGGGGCACATGCAACCATCTAACTAGAGAACTCATACAGCTGCCTTTCTGGCACAAGATAAAAATGCAGTTTATCACTTTGGAAATATGATACATGTTTCCTGCCAATATTCTGTGGGGAGGCAATTTTTACAAGGGGAAATACTACAGTATTTATCTAAAAGTCTATTACGAGAACATGTCCTTATGGGAAGGCGTCATTCCACAGAGCGAGCAGGTCGTCGTCCTGACTCAGGAATCTTAAGACTGACCAAAGACAAAAGGCTCCCTTAATGAAGGTCCCACCCCTGATCACAAAGTCACCAAAGGATGCAGTTTGACAAAATGCTTACCATCAAAACTGATGCTTGCTACTTTGGTATACCTATTTTCCCCCGCTCTTAATGTAACTGGCTTGAAATCTATGGAAACGGCTTCATTTGAGGGAGTTGGTCGTATACTCTGGAATACAGGGGAAAGACCATTTAAAAACGACGCTCAGGACACACACAGACACTCCGGCACAAATACAAAGCTACTTACGGTAATTGGTACATCTTTTGTCCCCGAATTTAGGAGGTGCAAATTTAACTGTTTTGGTCGATCTGCAAAAACAAATATGCAAAGATCTTCAGACAGATAAGCAGCATTCTGACCAACACACAGTCAAGGGTGATTAAACTGACTGCCACGCGATAAGAAATAACCACACATTTTCCGAGGTGATATTCGGTGTCCTTACTGTTACAAACAGCCGTGACTGATTACACTTGTTGAAAAAATGCCTCTCACCTTGCGATCGTAGCGTGCCAAAATCGAGCATCTCCGTAGAGGAGTATATTCCAGGGGCTGGGAGAGGAGAGGAGGCAGGTCGGTGACAGGTCCCCTTCTGGCCAAAACCCAACAGCGACGTTCGGAGCCACAGCGACGGCTCACTCACCTGTGGTGACCTCCACCTCTACTGGCAGGATGATGAACTGGTCCTCGCTGGACGCATTTGTTTTGATGCGGATGAAGGCCGTGTGGTTGTCCGCGTCCCGCGAGGAGAAGCTGGCTCTCATCACCCCCTTCGTCTCAAAAGGAGGGATCTCCTGACCAGGAATGCGAGAGAAGAACCCAAATCAATTAAGGACTATGAGGCTGTGAGCATGGGGACCCCTACAAGACATAAGAACATAAATTTACAAACGAGAGGAGGCCATTCGGCCCATCAAGCTCGTTTGGGAAGAACTCAACTAATAGCTTATCTTATCTAGCTCTGATTTAAAGGAACCCAGGGTTTTAGCTTGCGCTACACTAACAGGAAAACTATTCCATACTCTAACTACACGCTGTGTAAAGAAGTGGTGCCTCAAATTCATTTTTAAATTTTCTCCCGCTAATTTCCGCTTATGGCCACGAGTTCTAGTATTTAACCTAATATTGAAAGTAGCCATTTGGCTGAACAGCATCCAGACCTGTTAGAATCTTATACACCTGGATCATGTCCCACCTTAGTCTCGTTTGCTTGAGGTTAAACAGATTGAGCTCAGCTATCCTCTCCTAAGACTTTCCTCTAAGACCAGGAATCATTCTTGTAGCCCTGCGTTAAACCTTTTCCAAGGTAGCAATGTCCTTGGTGACCAAAGTATGGTGACCAAACCTGCGCACAATATTCTAGGGGGGATCTTACCAAGGAAATGCATCACCTCCTTTGACTTAAACTCCACACACCTAGCGATGTAACCCAACATCCTACTGGCCTTTTTAATTGCTTCCCCACACTGGCGGGAGTGGGACATGGAAGCATCAACACACACACTGAGGTATTTCTCATAATCAGCTACCTTTATTTCAGTGGAACCCATAAAACGGAAAGCCGGGGAAGGAAAGCTGAATACTGACCCATAACTTTTTGGTGCCGCCCTGCTGGCCAGTAGGCAGCTCTAAGTGAAGGTCCCCCCCGCTGGAGTACATTTCAACGACCTGCAACCGAAAGAGGTGTCAGGCCACTGCACACTGTGGGCCGGAGAAGGCAGGCCAGAGAAGGCAGGCCGCCTGGGCGGACGGTTACCTGAAGAGGCTCGCTGTGCGGGTTGTGAATGTTTATCAGCGGTGAGAAGCTGCTGTTTACTGGCACCCTGGCACCAATGAATGGCCGCAGTCTGTATGGGTTTGGTATGCCCACCCCAAACACCTTAAACACACAAGTCAACGTTAAAGACAGGGAGGGGGGAAATAACTAAGGCTAAACAGACTGATGTCTGCACACCTACCTGGTATGTAAATACCCCATGATGAGATGTATTAATAAATAAAGTATTTTCTACGTTGCCCACTACTCGGGCTAGGAAAACCACATCAAATGATGTATTTCCGCCTGGTGGAATTATCTATAAGAAAACAAAGAAGGAACGAGATTAAACAATTTAAAGCTTACAGATTGCAGGAGTCTTATCACACCTCAGTAGTCGCATTTATTTGGAAGATTTTTTTCCACTGACCAGAAAAATCAAGGACCAGCTTACAAACTGCAACATAAATATTAAAACCAGTATACCCTCCTTATGGACTGCAATAGCTGCAGAGAGTCACTGTCTGCTTTGATGCAACGAATCGCCAAGCCAGCCAAATGCGGTTTCGATTTCCAGGGGAAACTACAGAAAACCATTTATAGCGTAATTGTGTGGCGACGTGGGGGGGGACAGGTTATAGTCATAAGCAGATAAATGTGAAATGAGCTCAGACCACAGACAGCAGCACTTCACACACTCCTGGCAGTAGCAGAGTCTTGAGGGCCAAGCCCCCTTACTCCCCCACGTCCAACACTCGCGGGCTTAAGATGGTTATCCTGCATGTCGCAGTAAACCCTGCGAGCACCACGACCAAAGGTAAGAGGAGCTGACAGCAAGCAAGACTTCATTTGTTCTATGACAGAACAACAAGGCACTAGATCAAATGTCAACAGTCTTGGGGGGGGGGGGGGGGGGGGGGGGAGTATACCTTGTCTTTGCACCCAGGCCCAGGCCACAGGTAACTTTACATTCTAGCAAAACATTCACGACTACGGCTGGACCGGCGTCCAAGTCGCACAGAGGGCAAGGTCCACAGTAAAGAACAGGATGTGGACGGCTGAAAATACTCACCCTATTCTGAAAAAAGGATGCATGAAAATGAGCAGTTGTTGCTGATATTGATATTAAAATGATAGTTTCCTCTGAACTGGGATTGTGCAAGTAAACCTTTTCCATCTTGGGCATCCCGACAGGCCTGAAACGAAGACGGGCAGAGAGAAAAAAAAGTGACGTAATTAATGGCCATTAGCTGCAGATGAGCGTCTAAAATTTCCTCAAGAACATCGAGAAAGATCAAAGCAACTGAATGTAACAAAGTGTTCTTTAAATCCAATGCCGCAATGTTATCATTGCGACACACTGAAATGTACCACTCTGAAAATGAGGTCATTCAGAGGTTGCTCAACCAAGCAGTGTTTTCAGAGCCTTGGGAAGAGGCGCAGGTTCCAGGGTGACATTCAGCCAGAGGACACGGTACAGAGTCCAGCAGCGGCGTTTGGCCTTGGAGCCGTGCAGGATGTCACTCTGCATGGGGGTGTAGCCCCCGCCCCGCACGCCTCGGGGATAGCCAGGTCTAATTAATCAGCGTAGCAGACTGCAATACGGGACTTAAATCCGGCTTTGCGTACAGGAGAGTTGCAGGTCCTTAAATTTAAACACTAAACATTTTTATACGTAATATTAAGACACAGGTCATCAGGTTGACCTGTCCTTTGCAGTACGTCGTGCATTTTTCACACCAAGCCCACATCCGGCTGGACCATCACTACCGATGCCCTAAGCCATCACTGAGCCAGCTGCGGGCCATATGGGTGTAGGCACCTCACTATCATTCACGGCTGTGCACGTGGCCTGGAGTGCTGGCAGCCGTCGGGGTAAACGGTGTCTGCTTACGGAGGACGCCACCCAATTATACCAAACGCGCCAGTTCACAGGTCAGTGAAAGAAAAAATAAACGGCCCCAATTAATACAATAAAGTCTTATTTTCATTGTTGAAAAATGGACTGGAACATTTCTGCTATGCCGGGCAATGGGAGATCATGTGCAATGTAACAAAGCCCATCAGATTTCAGTTTGCAACAAAGTGTGCGTTCTGTGTTGAATTATACTAACGCTCACCATCAAGGCGGATTCCTACAGGAAGGTGCACCAGGCCAATTACGTGAATCCTGACTCAGTGTCATTTTACAAGAAATCGGGTGGGGCTTAACAAGCCAGGGAACTGGCACGAGCGACGACATTCAGGCAGTTAGAGAGTTTCACCATTGTGTGCCCCAGGACATGTCGACATGCTGCTGCAGCACAGAGGGCCTGCAGTTTCGGACACCTAAACAGATACCGTGAGTCACTTCAGCAAGCCCCACCCCTGGCTACGGCTGGGCCGCAGGAATAGGTATGAACGAGCCAATGAACGACGTGACCCTCTGATGTGCTCTCAGTGCTGATGCGTATACCTACGCCATACGGCACCATACACAGCTTCCCCGGCTTTGGGAGAGTGTCGGTTCTGGACTGTGCCGCCCCACTAGCTCTGCCTACACAGGCATCTACCGCATGACCCAAAATTAGCATTAGTCACCTCGGTTATTGCCAAGAAAACTAGACAAACTCTAAATCACTATTTAGTGAATTCAATTAATTAAAAAATACCATACAAGAAAATGACAGCCCTTTTGTTTGTTTTTAAATGACAACTTTGTGCGAATATGGGAACCAGTTCTTTTTCAAACCTACTGGGAGATAATGGCACATTTTGTTTCTTCCCTTTTCTCTGATCTCCCATCAAAGCCCAATTATTTCTACTGATGTCTGGTTCTGTTTATAATTAACACAACTATCTTACCCTCCCCCTATGTGGAAATGTGATTTAAACGATGTGAATGTGATTTAGACTGAAGTCACTGCTTATTGCTATCTGTCTGACTGCTGTCTGAGTGTGTGAGTGTTTGTCTATTGTTTAACAAACACACACACACACACACACACACACACACACACACACACACACACACACACACACACACACACACACACACACACACACAAACACAAACACAAATCAGACTACCGGACAGACACGCACTACAAAACTAACACACATCTACACAGTATGTTATGTTAAGAGTCGCATCCCAATTGAAGCAGAGCTCCCGTTTACATGCAAAGCCCACTGCAGAAGATCCTATGCTGAATTAACCGCAGACTGAAAACCTGCAGGGACGATGGTGCACTTGCAGCACAGAGGCGTGAGGTCTGGCCTTACTGTTCGTGGAAGTCCAACATGGGCGGCTCGAACCGTATGGGTCTGCAGCTCCCCCGTTGTAAGGGTGAACTGCAAGAGAAGGGAGGGGTCGTGTGAGAGCTGGGCAGCCCGGAGAGACCCCGCTAGACGCAGCAGTGCAGGCCTGGGGGGACCAGCCCCCCCCGGTCAATGAACACAAGAAAAAAGGGCCCAGCTCTACATGATCATCTCTCTGTTAAGGAAAGAGAAGAGCGGCTGGGCAGACGAGGGCTACGGAGAGCAAGGACCAGGTTCCGGGATCATGGGCTCATTGCAGGCATGATGGCAGCAAAGGCTAATTAAACCACACGTGGACCGAAGCAGCCTCTAAATGCCGCATTCCTGCATTTACAGTAATAAAAATAATAGCATCGATTGCACACCAGCAGAACACAATGCAAATAACAATGGAATGAACCGGCAGCTAATCAATTCATTTGTCCAGTGTGTAATTAGCATTCCTGGCCTTTGTCTATAATACACCTGTGTCAGCTTTAAATGCAGCAGGTTGTGGAAGACTAACAGATAAACATTTCATAACGATGTCAGGAGGCTGCCAGCAAGGGCGAGGTCCACTACCGAGGAAGACACACCCCCAGGGAACGGCGTGTCTGGAGCCGTAGAGCTGCACCCAGCACGAACACACCCGCGAGTCCATAGAGATAAAGGCGAGGCGCTGACATCCACGTCCCTGCAGGGATCCCCATGTCAGCCGGACACGTCACACATGCTCACACGTGCTTTGGACACATGCACTTACGATTACAGGGCTCAGATGTTTGCAACTTTCTACAGGCCGTGCTATACCGAAGACTAAACAGCCAATCAACTCGCCTACTGTGAACTAGTAAACTCTGGAAGTTTAAATAATTTATTTATATAATATAAAATAGAAAATAAAAAATTATATATTTTTTTACACACACACACACACACACACACACACACACACACACACACCCCCTCAGGTAGCGTACACTGGTACAGCAGGCAATGCCTTCAGACCACACCAGTTCCGATCCCCAACAGGCCTGACTCCAAGGACACCCTGGCACTTTCAAATCATCCCGAAATGAGGGTCGAGGGCATTTTAGTTTCCCAAACAATTACACTAACACCAGAGAGTACTTACTAAGACAAAGGCGGTCTTTCAGATGTTATACTGAACTCGGATTTGTTGCTGGAAACACATCCAACACACTGCTTCATTTGAGAAGACACCATCCAAGGGTATGTGTGACCCAAGCAAGGCAGAAAGAGCCTCCACAAGCTGGACTCCCAGTGACATTTGAGGCGCTTTTGTCAGGAAATTCAGAGTAAAAAAATGGGTTATTATAGGGTTGTTTCACTACAGATATGTGACCATACTTGGCAATGAGTTAGCTGTGTTTCCTTATTGAGTAGTAGAGAACATAAGATTTAGTTCACCATGACTGCAATGACACAGCACATTTTTGAATTTTTATTTTGCATTTTTTTTTTTTTTTTTTAAACTGGGGGCGGCACAGTAGTGGAGTGTTCAGCACTATCGCCTCACACATCTGGTTCATGTCTGTCAGGGTTGTACGTGTGTGTGGAATTTGCATGTTCTCCCCGTGTATTAGGAAAAAATCGTAGAAGATTACGTCACCCACGTAGTATAGAACCAAGATAGTAATATTCTGTACAAGTTGTGATTGTTGAACTTCACCTAGCCGACATACGTACGAGATGTTTGAGGTATTGATTGATTCTGATCGTGTTTGGACAAATCATCCCGAGATTCTAAAACATCCTCCATGATTCACCCGTATAATTATTGTGCCAAGATTGAACTGTACAAACATTTTTCACTGATCACTTGTATAACTTGGTTTCTCACAAATAATTTGTTGCTCACAGAAAGACTTAAGACACCTGTCTTGCCTTTCTCTGGGGAAAGGGAAAGCCTTGCCCGAAATGCTCCGTAACCGCAAGCGCAAACAGCCTCACCTGGACATGAATCAGAGAACGGAGAGCACATCACCTGAGGAGAGGGGTGAGGCTGGCCAGCTCGCCCCCTGCCTGCATACATACTCATCCCAATTTAGTATAAAGGAAGGGGGAAAACTCAGCACTGACCATTCCATAATTTTGTAATCATTATCGGGACTACACTTACTATTGTTTATTATAGTTAATGATTTGTCTCACTTTATTATATTTCTTAACTTTGTATCACTTAAAATATTTGTTAGGACCTAAGAAGTTTGTTCCTTCAAGAACCCTATATGCTACTTTCATACTGAAACACCTGGAGGAAACCCCCCACGACAAGCCAGTTCCCCACCCACCCCAGTCCAACTGGTGTTGCCAAATTGCCCATAGGTGTACATGTGTGTGTGCGCCCTGCGATGGGTTGGCGCCCCATCCGGGGTTGTTCCCTGCCTTGCATGAGTGAGTGACTGGTGTGTGAATGTGCCCTGCGATGGGTTGGCGCCTCATCCGGGGTTGTTCCCTGCCTTCCACCCACAGTCTCCGGGATAGGCTCTGGACCCCCCGCAACAATGAATAGGACAAGCAGTTAAAGAAAATGAATGGATGGAATTATGGACAGATTTTTACTGTGGAATCAAACATCTTAAGCTTCGCTATTCACACACGTCAACACGCTGCCTTATGTTTTGTTTGCACTTCCTCTTATATTGTGTTTGTAGTTCTAGCAAGAAAATTTCAAAACGGCTCCCCTGCTGTACCAAAATCGCACTGAACTGTGAAGCAGAGCAGGAATCATGCCTAGGTGTCTGTTTATGTCACTGCACAAGCTTGCTCATTCACTACAGCACAGTGCCAGACAACACAGAGTCCCAGACAACACAGAGTCCCAGACAACACAGAGTCCCAGACAATCAGGCTGTGTGCAACTGGGGAAATATTAACAGTATACAAAGAACAATTATGGTAACCTAAATTAAAAATATTTTAAAATCTTTTGGCGATTTCAGTAATTTAAGAATTGGTTTGTAGTAATCATCCCCCCCCCACCTCTAACCAGTACCCTTATCAATCACACCACCCCCCCCCTCCCCCTTCCTGTCAAAACGAAGCAAGCTGGGGGACAAACAGGAGAGTCATGAGCAAACCACTCCGTTGACTGAGCCACTTCCCTAACTGACCCCCTAACAAATACGGACTGAAGCAGGCTGGTCAGGCATCATCAGTAAGTAAATAAAAATAGAAGGGAAAAAACATACAGCGTCTGGAAATGAAAAGCTGCTTCACTGCACAAAACCTGCAAGGAAACTGTATATGGAAATAAAGCAAGACTAACTATGATTCTTCAAATCATCATAGAGAGGAAGTGGGGGGGGGGCTGTATCCACAGACAGGCGTGTTCGTGACAGGACGACGCTGCAGAGGACAAGCAAGCCCTAGTTTGTGCTCATTAAGTAACTGGCGACGAGGCAGAGTGCAGAGGGCCTTCGGAAGCACGGCAGGGCCTTCGGAAGAGGCGAAAGCCACCTCTGAATTCGGCACAAACTGCAGACTAGATCAGCTGTGGCAGGAAGATCTGGGTGGCAGATCCGCAGCTCACTTCCTCAAACGGCAAGCTGCACTCCAAAAACAACACCAAGCACCCAGACATCTGCAGTTTCTCTGACTTTCTGCTGATTCTGCTTACTGCACAGGACACTTTATAACTGCATGCTACATTTGCGCCTAGATGCATCAATTTGCTCGCTGGATATTGATAAATGGGATTTATTTTCTGGTGTTCTCAGTTTCCCCAAGATCACCAGCAAGTAAAACTCCGGCCTTTCCAGTAGAATGTGGCTGTGAATCAGGCCCAGCCTCAGGTTAGCAGCTGCTGGCAGGGGAAGGCTGGGTGGACCACAATGACACATTCAGCTTGAAAAGGAGAAACGCGGCATGGCAATACAAACATCTGACTGGTAAGGCCTCGAGGGCCAAGCTTCCACCATCTGCCTGTCATGGTCAGGGTCACAGAGCCTGAAAATGCTTGCATTCAGGGGGTGGGAGGGCATGGAACACAGGGCTCTTTTCCACTGCAAGTATGGAACTTTTGGTACTTTCATGTTTCCATTGCCTTCAAGTAAAGTTCCAGTACCAAAAGTGCCAAACCAAACGGGGAACTTCTTTGGTACTTTGGGCGGGACTTGAAACACTTTCTTTGTTGTTTGGTTATGCAAATAGCCTGCAGCTGAAACACAATACAAACACCAGCTTGAAAATAACTGTAAATGAAGTGAGAAGGGGAAAAAAATGCAATCTGGTCAGAAGTACAGATGCAATAATAATTAGGATGGCATGACAAGAAAATAAAGTATTTAGTTTAATACACTAGGACAGCAGGCATATATTGTACATAGCATATAGCCTGCTGTCCTGGCGACGTTATTTTGTTGTAAATGTAGCGACGTCATTTTGTTGTAATCAGAACCGGGGTATTTTCTAAAGCAAAAAGGAAGTTCAAATGTTCCTCACAAACCCATGTAGGAGTACTTTAAAGGGCCAGTATGAAAATGATTACGGAGAACACATGCAACGCTCATGGACAAACAGCGGAGGTAAACTTTAAATTGGATTTTAAAATAATCTACAAAAGGAATAATTAAAATCTGAAAGATAGCTACAGTTTTTTTTCTATGAGCGACAGAGCAAAAATATTTTAGCAAAACTTTAACCCCACGCACTATAATATCTGTACAGAAGTGAAAGTAAGAAAAAGCCTGATCTTAATCTAGCTGATTAGCAACGTAGGAATTACATGTGCATAACATGTGATGTTGGTACATCGTCCAGTCTTGTAATATACTACAGTAATTTGTCGAATTCAATACAAAATACCCCGCCTTGTGTTACGATGTCATTCAACACCAGCTGCAGTTTCTATGCCAGTGGAAAAGCAGCACCTTAAAGTATCGCATTTTTGGTACTTTTACCTGGTGCGGTGGAAAAGCACCTGCAGTGGTGAACGCACTAAATGTCACTGACAGCAATAAGCAGCTTGTCACAAAATATGGCACGCTACAACTTACTATGCAAATTACTGTACCACATGCAGACAGGGCACAGGGACTTGCACACACGACCGGTGGCCAACAGAGCCCCAAATGGTCTTTGTGAAGCAGTTAAGCACAGCTGGCCAGCTTTTACCACTTTGCTATAATGCATACATGAGCCAAGGTCCTGAAACATGGTCCACAACATGAGCCAGCTGGACTTGCCTGCTTATGACAGAGGGATTGCTTCCACGCAGGAAATGCAGTGCAGGAAATGCAGTGCAGGAAATGCAGTGCAGGAAATGCAGTGCAGGAAATGCAGTGCAGACGCGACAAAGTCGACATATATCGGCCACGTACACTGCCCTCCCTTCCAAGCCTTAGCTGGACAGTAGGGCTTTTCCTGAGCCTTGGAGAGAGTGACTGCCTTGTGCTCCGAGCTCCTCCCCAAGGGCTGGCCGGGGGCTATTTTTACTTCCCCTTCGCCATCTACAAGCACGGCAAGGAGATTCAAACCAGAAAGGAGCAACAACATAACCTTGCTATATGCAAAACGACTGGCTCCCAAAGTTTGCCATTCTACACCGATTGAAGTTTTCTACATGTCACAGCAAGACCATCGCCGCAGCCTCTCAAGAACACGTCCGGCTGCTTGATCAACACTGTCAGTGCGGAAGTAAGGGGAAGGATGGTGGGTCTCCCGGGGGACACAAAGGTGACTGACTGCCCCACATTACAGATCGTGACTCATACAGGACCTCTGAATTTCAGGGCGTTGCCAGGCACACGGAAGTGCTTCACATCCAGTCAGTAAACGAGGCAGATCCTTAGACTAGCAAAAATTACAAAAGGGAAGCACGGAGAGAGACAGTGCTGTGAAAAGGCTGCCTGCTTTGAAAACATCTCCAAAAACACCTTGCCATCACATGTTCCCACCCGCAGATCAGCCAGTCACAGTGATGCCTGGCAGGCACTCTATTCCACCTCGAAGTCTTGGGCAATCAGCCCTTCTCAAATTAGATATTACACAAAAACATCATGAGGAAACCACAAGGCGTGTGGCAGACGACCACCTGAAGCCGCCTGCTATCGTCTCATTTTTGTGCACAATATTCATCCCAGGCTGCTCAGCCACTAACATCATTGCGGGGGGGGAGACAGTGACCACACGACACCAAAGCTTACCTTTTTTGATGATATGAACTAAGGTCAAGGTCAGACTCTGTCTGTAAAGAGAAAGAGAAAAATAGATGAACCACATTTCACATTAGCAAATGCAATACTGAGCTGACTGTACAAATATGAAGTAAATCTAGAGTAAACAAATACACAGCAACTGCATCAAGGAGCTGAAAAAAAATGTCATTTCAGCAGTTTCTGACTGAATTACCACCATCATTCCCCAGCACAGAGCAACCTGAAAGCTCATTTACATCCCTGGCTGAGCAGGACTTTTTAATCTAGCCTGCACCATCAGATCTCTCCCCGACGGCGGCTGTTAAGAGCACGGCTTGCCCCCTCCGACAGAGTCCATGGATGGTGAGAGAAGGTCTAGAGATCAAAGTGATCGGTGCAGGTGGGGAGGCAGCACAAGGAAGCAGCTGACAGCAGTGAAGTCCAGCTTCATTCAGTCACAGGTGCGTGTGCGTCGCACGGGTCGAAGCGCTGCCTACCCATGTGCCCCTCCTGGGAGGCCCCACAGGCTTAGCACACCCAGAAGCGGACTCTGGCATTGCTACGCCAAACAGCCTGGCACTAAAGAATAGGGCAAGCTATACTCACGGCAACAGAAACTTACCTCCAAGAGACCCCCATTGCCAAAATGTAGGACTTCTAACATTGTGTCTGACTGGATGAATGCTGTCAAAAGAAAAGAATTCACATTAGGTTTAGCTCGTCATACCTGTAATACATTTAACAAATTAGGAATTTCGGCTGTCGCTGCACAGAAGACAGCACAGTGCAGGTTGCTCCATTACTGTCCTTGTGAAAAGCAAACTTAGTCATTTCATTTCAGATGCACTACATACACATAATATTGACAGTGTGCGCCAACCATTGAAGTTGTGAGCTGACATAAGCTTAAGGGTAACGACCTGAGACTCATGTCTTTTTCGAAATATGATCAGGATGGATGTTTCAAAACCACAGTAAAAAACACCAATTGCAGGAAGTGGTTGGCCAGATATATGACGTGTAGTAATGAGCCTCACACACTTGTCACCATCCCTGAAAAGACTCCTATCTGCCATCTTATGCCCAAAATTACTCAGGCTGCTGTCAAACATGCCCAGATGTTTACTTGGACTATACCAAGCATCAATCTTGCTGGGCTGTAACAGCTTACTGGCCTCACATGGCTAAGGGGGCTTGATCACAGGAGCACAGGCTCCGGTCCTTGTTTTCAGCATAATGCACGTTCCCTTTAAAGCCCCAGCAGAAGGGCCCAGTGGATGTATGACCCGCCGTTCCAAACAGCGAAACTGAGGAGCTACTGCTACCCAGCTCTCTTCTATCCAAGTTCTATTATTAGCCATTGTGGTGTAATAGGAGGTTTTACGGCCAACAGACTTAAAGTCATGCATTAACACCCTTCTTCGATAACACCATTAAAAAGCACACTCCACATTTAAGAGTGCTCTTTGCTTATTTTTATGGGATTTTAACCTCGATAATCAACCAGGGGAAGGAGAAAGGGAACACGGTGACATTCATGCAAACTAATGATTCCAAACACTATCTACTGGCATGCAAATACAGCTAGAAAGTTAAAATCACATGCTGAAGATCAGCTCGCCCAATCACGCGAGGGCAGAGAATGAACAAGCGACCTGACGCATTAGCAAGTGCCAAGAGTGCCAACAGGTGCTGGGGGACGGGCAGATCTTTGAGCTCTGTGGACCAGCCATACGGGGACGATGACAGGCTAACAGACAGAGGAGAAAGGCAAGGGCGAGCGTGAACGAGGGCCACTGGGGCCAAAAACAAGCCAAGAGCTTTGGAACCAGAATAGTAAAACTGGTAATCTGACTGGTAATCTGACTGGTAATCTGACTGGTAATCTGACAGAGCAGAGAACTGTCAGATATTTGTCTTGAAAAGAATGCGTTTGGTCCAAGAAACTGATGGGCAGATGAAAAGCTAGTGAACGAGTGCTTCTGTGCGATTCCAACAGCCCAAACCCTTGTAGTCCAACTTCAAAACAGTGGGTACATAAGGCTAGAGCAGGGAGATGTGAAATTAGACAGGCCTCCAGCTTCTGACAAACTCCACTTCTGCAGGGCTCACAAACTGTAAGAGCTCCTGAGCCCCATGCAAGTTCATTATAATGAACAAAAATGGAAATACTTTTGGTTCACTCTTTTCTCCAAAACACGCTCTTTGGAGAATATGGATGTTCACCTGCAGGAACTTTATTCAGCTCAAGGTATTGAATTAAGCCACTTTAATACACCAAACACAGATCAGCAACTAAACTACAAGCGGAAGTAGCCAATGTTACAAAACACAGAACAGTGGTTCGCAACCCATGTTGCACTGCAACCCAATTGTTCCCATGCCAGCTCAACTGCAACCCAAGTATAGGTTTAAATTAACCCTATGATCACGCACACACTGCACTCGACAATTTATACCAAATCGATGTCTACTGCACAAATCTGATTAGATACACCAGTGAATTTTAAAGGAAACGTCTGTGGTTTGGCTTCGTGGATTGGTTGCGCAGTTTTGCGCAAAGCCATCGCAGACCCAAGACCTGTTTATATAGGTTAGTTCTAGGACTGGGGCTGGAAAATCTGATCCTGAATCAGCATAGGAGCTTGCTGGTTTTAAAATGCTTACGTTTCCAACTCTACCTCGCAACCCTTTCAGAACGTGACATGACCCAAATTTGGTTGAGATTCGCCAAGATAGATGTCCTCTATATGAGCAATCATGATTAAAATGGATATGAATGTACCAAGGTTTCACAGCTGATAACATTCAGTTAGTCACTGAAGCATAGCACTGCTACCGACACCTACGGCAAGGAAGGCAGACTTCACTGACGGACTTACTACTGGGCGAAGGAGGGAAGTTCAGCTCTATAAGTCACCCGACAAAGCAGCTGCTGGCATACAGATGTTGACAGGTGTGATAGGGTAGTCAATGCAACTGACTGGACACAAGATAGGAGTGAGGGGTGTTTCTGTCATCTTGTATTCCTCCTCTCAGCCATTCCGAAACACCAAGCTCCAAAGCACAGGAAGGTGATGCCCTGTAAGCAGCCAATACAAGCACCGCATTGTATTGTATGCATTTGCTTGCCCTAAGGTTTGATGTAGCTGCCAAGTGGGCACTTTCCAAGTCAAACAAAACACATCAAGCAAGGAAAAAAAATGAATCCCTACAAGTCAACTTCTGACTTGTGATGCACGCCCTTGGGATTCCTACAGGTATGCAGCAGGAGCACTGTTGCATTTTAACTTTTGTACTGCGTTTCTGTTGCTCCTCTGATTTATCTCCTTTTTCACTGGGTCATTTGCACCAGCAGCCCTTAAGGTATCTGGGCAGCTGCAGCAGAGGGAGCAGAGTGATAAGGGCAGCAGAGATAGCCAGCGAACCAATGGAGGAAACTGTTGACTTATCCGGGGACTTGGGACACCAGAGGGAGCAGAATCGGGAGGAGAAGCATAATCTTAACATTGGTGTAAAACTGTGGGGAAAACTAACAGCGTTTGTGAATATACAACGTCTTTGCTATTAGCATAAGAAAACATGTCATGGAAGCGATTCAAATACTTGTGCGCACACACAATTAACTTGTAAATCCATCAATCTTACACTCGCTTAACCGGGTCAGAATTGAGGGAAAATTGTGAAAGTGGTTCTTAAATATTGCAGATGTGAAACGCTCTGCTGCTTAAATGATGCTTTTATCCTGCCTGATATCAGTTTTCTGTATAAAGCTAGATTACTTTACAGGAGAAACACTTCGTAAAAGATATTACACATTTCTCTTGGACTGGACTGGACCCCAAAGGTTGCAGGTTCAAGTTCTATGTCCTCAACCACGACCCTAAAACACCGTAAGAGCCACACTTCCCGGGACAGTGAACGGACCCCACATTTCATGTACATAAAGACAGGGTTTATTTTTGGTTACTGATAGCAGACCTTCAGCTTGTCAACACACACTTCAGACTGTCACTGGGACAGAGTTAAACTGAACCAGATTTATTCAAATCCTGTTTACAAGAAAGTTTGACAGATTCTTGGAGATATCCAGGTCTCTCAGTGGAGCGCGTAAATATGAATATAAATATTCTCCCACAAGCCTACAGCATTAAGAACAGTGTAAACATGCTGTATGAATACTTTAGTCTGCCCATTAGAAAAAGTCAAGCATTCGTATCTTTTTATAAAGGCAACCTGAGGCCTCCCCCTTCACCTTCATCCATGTGTCACATCTTCTCTGCACTGGCAATGCAAAGGTCGTGTGAAACACCAAGAGAACTTCAGCACCTGAGATGTTGCTTAAAAGGCCAACAGACAGCCCTTTATCGGACTTTATGGCTCTGATCCAATTCCTCTGAGAGCCTATGATCTGTGAAGATCCGCAAAGTGAAAAAGAATGAAGACTGCACTTCTTTTAACGGAATGAAGACACAAAAGCACGGCTGTCACTGGAACAAGACCATAGCATAACACACATTTGCACAGTAACCACGAAACAGTTTTTTTTTTTTTTTGATCACACACACGTCACTTCCGGAGATCACACAGGAAAGACCGGGGCTCTGCTATGCAACTACAGGCTTTCATCATCCCACCCATCTTTATCAAGAGTTAAATCTGTAGGTCTGCAGGGCTGAATCATAATGAGCATCTCCTTCAGCTTTCAAATGAAAACATGCAAGATGCCCGCTGAGAGCCTGATGTTCAGCGCAACTGTACGAGTTAACATCTAAGCACCTTCCCCCAAATGCCGCAACAACACTCAAAGAAAATGGTATGTTCGCAATAAATAAATAAACTGGGCCTAAAAATAACTTTGGTCGAGAAGTCCGATTCTAATATCACGATCTCAACATCAAATAAAAACAAATCACTGCTTTAGTGGACATTTTTACTGTGAATCATCATCCTATCCATTCAGATAAGAACGATAACAACCACTATCATACCCTGCACATAAATCAATGCCACTCTGAGCTTCCTATTCAGAAGAGCAAAAGAACACATGATGATCTAAAAAAACAAGAAACCAACTGACCTTTTAAGGAAGTGACTGAGACAGAAGCTTTCAGTTCATTTTCTTCATTTTAATAAAAGCAGCACACACGGATTACAAAAACAAAGGTTTCTCAGGAATAATTGATAAAACCAAAACAAGACATTAACATGTTTACATATTATACATTAACAGCTATAGAGGGAAAGGGGAGAAGCTGAAAAATGGTTTTCAGAAGATTAACCTTAGTGTTCATCTTCTGGCTTAACTTTAACTCGAAATCTGTTCAGTGAGAATCATCCTGAGCATTTATTTTCTATGGGGGGGGGGCAAATACAGAAGTGACCTACAAACGAGGACAGCATTTGGGTTGAGCATACGTAAATGGCGAGTTCTGACATCTCCAAAACCCTGTTTGCAAACCTCCACAATGCATTTAAGCAATATGCTGGCAGTCCAAAGGCACTTCTGTTACTCTACCTGTTCATGTGGCAGTACTGCGGTAAACGGGGATTCCTCTACTATAAATTGCTCCAGTACCAGTCTGCATATAATCATTGGGAAGACTGATGCAGAAATATAAAATCAGACAGATAGTCATTTATGTTGCACTGTTTCATAAATAATAAAGTCGTCATAAAATAAGCAAATGCTCCTGTGGTAAGGCACTCCAGAGCCAGCTACCACCTCACCACGTAGATTTTTATTAACTTTTTAATTGTCAGCCTACAACACTGCTTTCATTAAATCTTTATAGCAAATGGCCTGAATAGATTTCTGATTGAGCCTGAACCTCTATGGAAACTCCGTTATTGCGCAGGGTCAAATGCACCCATGATTGAAAGCGACTATTGAGCTTTTACAACACATCCTGGACATCTTCCCGTCACAGAGGTCTGACACAATCAAAGACAGAATTTCTCCAAGACTTTTCAGGGTTTCCTTGCATTTTGGTTTGCCAAAATGCCAAAGTAACCCTTCAAATTAAGTGCAGCCAATATGTCCAGGTCACCTTGGGGGTCACATTTGGTCACAGACCTGCAGGACCTACCACCACATGCAGGAGTTGGCTGGCCACTAAGATACTTCACTGTGTTTTCATGACTACATGACATCTCAGATGCCATTGAGAAACTGAAGACAGTTTTGGTCATTAAACGTTTAGATTTTTCTAGCACCATTTTGTTCTTCCGCAAGCATTAAGCCAACAAACCTACCGAAACAGTGGGGTAGCTCTCACCGAAACAGCTGTTCCTTTTAGTTGAGGGCTTTAAACTATATCTATGACTTATACCTCAGGGCAAAACTGTATCCCATTTGAATTGAGGTCTACGAAAACTCGCCCTACTGTTGCAAGGTACTGCAAAAATGTCTGTATGATCTCAGCTTATTCTAAACACACTCATTTTATGGCTAAGATGTGCTATAGATGCTCACACTAAAACATCTAAAATTACAGAATAACAGGTGAGAACACCAATATTAATCTCGACGACTGAAAAGACTTGCCGACACAAACCAGTGACACTTCTACCCGTTTAAATTTATAAATGGCTGCAAAGCAGGAGGGAAAATTTCACTCTTTGGAGAAATTACAAGACATTATAGATCACACAACACAGTCCCATCAAAACTTCAATTATAATGGCAGTACTCCTATTGATTCAGACTGCTGCTTAACAGCCATGTTGTACGCAACACCACAGGGTCAGCTGCTCAGTTTAACCCAAAGCCAGCATTTCTCACCTTTCAAACTGCTTGCAAAAAAATTTGCAGCGCAGAAAATTAAAGTCGTCATTGTCGGTCCTGTTATTGAAATGGTCCACAGTTCACAGCTGACTTTGATGATGTGTATGGACGCAATGCTAAATATCCCAAATAAGAAACCTGTGTACATTTTTGATGGAGAATTACCAAGGTAGCAAAGTTCCTAGAGATATGCAGCACGTGAACAACAAGGTAGCTGTCATTAATGTGCGTCATGGCCTTTCATGGACTTTAAAGTTTTTTTTTTTTTTTTAGATTTGGTTGCATCAGTTTTATCCAAAACAGTTTCAGTTTTTAAAACATGAAATATTCCGCGAACAATCGTAGTTTCGCCAACATCTTTACTACAAAGCAAACACAGCCGCAACTCAAAGACACACGCTGAAAAAGTTAACCAGTGTGCAAATAAGTTTTTCTATTTACAATTTTGTTATTCAAAACCAACCTAAAGCAAACCGTTTGGGACTTTTAAGAATTTTTAAGAATTACTACACAAAAACACTCATCTACCCTGAATTGGGTACGAATTGGCATATCCGATTTTAAGGACTCATCAACAACTTAATAAAATTGCCACAACTAAGTTTTATATATTAACACACACTGAACACGCTAGCAGCTAGCCAAGACATTTTCGTGGCGAGCTGGCTAGCATGCTAGGTAGCTAACCCCTTAAAAAATGAAGACAATTTATCAGAAACCCTGTAAACCATTTTCTACCCAACACGACATTTAAAAACATTCTATATCTGAAGTGCAGTTGAGTGAACTGATTTGCAAAGTAACTGCTAAAATCTTGCTCTTGCCATTACATGCCGGTTATAACAAATCGGTATTTGAAACTGACAGTGTCATTGCCGAATCCAGCCAGGCCCAGAAAAAAGCCTCGGTCTAAATTTCTACGTTTGGCCGAGGAAATGCGCGTGTAAGGCTTTCAACTCTGGGAGGAATGTGTGCATGGTCCAAGGTCCCAATGTAAAGTGAACTAGCTAGTTTATACAAGACATGAATAAGTCAGTTTGCTTGACACCGAATACGACAACACGGATTTCCAGCTCCATTATAATATGGGACAAATTTTGTGTGTTTTTCCTTAATGGAAAAAAACGGCGCTCGCCTGTTCGTCGGACAAGCAAATTAGCTACTCTAGCCAGGTACCAAAATATCTCCCTAGCTGACCAATATTTCGTGTTAACTTGGACCCCCCCCCCTTTAAATGTTCTTGTACCGACAGGTTATCAGTTAATTTGGTCGCTATACGCACTGTATTCAGATGCGATGTGTAAACCCAGAATTCGTTACGGCACTGGAGCTGGCTAACCTTGCTAACGTTTTGACAATCTCCCCGTTCACTCGGCAGCGCACGGCACAAGCGAGCTAACTAGCCAGCCTGTTCGCTAGCTACCAGTGCCAACCCAACCACCGCAATGTATCAATACTTATTACAAGGATTTCCAAAAATAGTACACAGACGGGGGAAAGCGACACCAACCTTGTTTGTTGGCCTGTGAAACCTGAAAAAATGCAATAAATAAAAGGCGCAGGATGCCCAAGCATGGTGATCTTTTCTCCATTGATAGGTGAAATAGAGTATCGGCTCTCGAAACGCTCGCCATACTACCGTGGCTGTGTCATTATGGGCAAGCGAGCGGCTGCATGCTGATATAAACACTGTGGGGCTCCGGCGGAGGCGCAGAGACGCTTAGCGGAAGAAGCCGGTATTGCAGGACACGCCTGTCCGCAGCACTTTTAATTACTGTCGAATTTTGCGCGTTGTTTGCCAACTGATTCGCTACTGCTCTCCACTCAATAAAGCAAAATATGTTAAAATTCCAAACCAGGAACTAAAAATGGCACAGATTAATACACCCCTTACAGATTAAAACCGATAAAACTTTGGATTTCTAGGAAAGGAATTCAACAAGTTACATTTCTGCACGCTACTAGTATGTTTTCACACGTATGACTCATTGCTAGAGTGGAAAAGCAATTAGAAACAAATTCAGAACAGTGATTGCGAAGCATTCTAAGTCTGGCATGAACGCAAAAATGTATTTTTTATTTGTTGACCTCATCCTATAATTTATTAGCATTAGACATACTGTATTTCATCTCTGGGACATTTATGGTATTTATATAATATGGTATATTAAAATTGAAACTTCATCCTGACGAAGATATTTGTTGCTACACAAATACTGTACTAGGAGTATCCTACCATACATGCATACAGATATACCATAAACAAAGATCGGTGAAACACTGTTAGACTAATATAAAATGAAGATTAAATAAAATGAAGTTATACGGATAGACTAATATATAACGGTTGGGTTTATTTTCAGGAAGAGACGTTTTTCGTAGTCTTCTGCCAAAACTTTTGTTTAAGAATAACGCAAAAAGCACAGAAAAACGTCGTTAGTCAACAAAGAGTAAAAGCGATTTTAAGATATACGTCGTAGATAATGGAATGTATTTGTTCAATTAATGTAGTGGACCATGCAACTATAAATATAATTGAATAACATTTTGTGTAAATATGAATGTATTAATACAAAAGGTTCCATGACACTAATTGCTATATATTCTGAATTCGTTTTTATTACGATTCGGCCATAAGTAAGATAAATGTGCTGTAATTAAATAATAGGCCTATGTCTATTTTCTCTGTGTTTTTACTGTAAGGCCTGTATATCTTTCAGATTGCCAGGGAAAACTGGTAGCTTAGTGTACCTGCATTGTGGAAATGCAGTTTTGTAAAAGGATTCTTCTGAGCAATTGCATATTTTATGCCCAATACACACAATGGACGTTGTCATGTCTTGTATGCAGCCTAGAGCTAAATGCTGTGACCGCCATCCTGTTCGCACATGGACCGACGTGTCCATGGTAAAATGGTTTTGTTCGAGGAAAACCTGTAGGCTTCCCTTTTAAACGTTCGTGGTAAAAAAAAAAAAAAAGAGAAAGAAATGCATTTGATCTTGTGGTTTGAAAGCTGAAGCACTCCGAGTGAAGACCTGCAAGACGCCTTGGAGAAGGAACACAGGTCTTAATGATGCTAAAATCATAATCATGGATTACACAGAAATGTTGGGCGTTCTCCATACATGTTTAAGTTACGTAAATGCTGACTATTGTTATAATGCATAGCCTTACCGCATACAGGCCTAATCCTTTGACAGTATAGCTTTGCAAACACCGGTGATATTTTGTAGTATTTCATTTTTGGTTGTCACGTGATGTTCATTTATGTGCTTTCTAAGATTTTCATTAACGCGTTACTTAAACTTTGCAGCTATGGCCACATAACGCGAAGGGCAGATTTTTCCTGAAGAATGGGCCGGTGGGCGTGGCTCCTGGTACATTTTAATAGCGTGGGAGAAAAAAACTGTGACGTATGTGATTATGAAATTCACTTGCAAAACATGTGAGAGGTTTTCCTGCGGGCGTGTGTGTGTGTATGTGTGTGTGGGGGGGATCCTTAACTGGATTGGCCAAAGCATAGCAACAGGTCCGTCGACAGTGTCAACAGAAACCGAGTGACACAGTGCGGCAGCTGATGTGAAACCGCAGTGTGAAAGTCAGCGTGCGGCACCGAGTAAAAAGGGCGCTATAATAAGGTAAATGAAAAACTGAGCTATTCTTGCACTGCAGTTGCCCTTTTGCACCATTACAAACAATCTAACATATTCTGCAGTGGCTTAGCTGCAGAGCACATGTAAGCTGTCCCGATGTTTACATGCATTCGTTGTGTCACGTTTTGCACCGTAAAGTTCAGTGTTATATATGAAATAATAATTAAAACATCGCTATGCCTGTTTTGTTTCACCAGATGTTTAGCAGTGTTTTCTATTCAAGTGTCAATGCAATATCGTTTGCCTTCTTTTACGGCTAGTGAGAAATATGCTAAAACATTAATATTATAATTTCATTTTCCTGTTATGCTTAACAGCACACTCGTTTGTAGAGGTCTGGTTGTTTAAGACACAAGTATGACGAGTAATTACCGAATAAATAATAACGTTAAATATATAGTAAAGTACACGATAGTCTACGTAAAAGTCAAAGAAGCTTTGTCTTGTGTGACTGATAATTCATCTTTAGACACAGACGCAGTCATACGACTGACTAACCCTGTTTTGAATTAAAAGAGTGTTAAATGCGTGGAAGCGCTTCAACGTGATCGTAAGAACATAAGAAATTTACAAACGAGAAGAGGTCATTCGGTCCAAAAAACTCGTTTGGGGAGAACTTAACTAATAGCCTAGAGTTGTTAAAATCTTATCTAGCTCCGATTTAAAGGAACCCAGGGTTTTAGTTTGCGCTACATTAGCAGGAAGACTATCCCATACTCTAACTACACGCTGTGTAAACTTATGACCACGAGTTCTACTATTTAACCTAATATTGAAAGTAGCCATTTGGCTGAACAGCATCCAGACCTGTTAGAATCTTATATACTGTACCTGGATCATGTCCCCCTTTAGTCTCCTTTGCTGGAGGCTAAACAGATTCAGCTCAGCTATACCTCTCCTCATAAGACATCAGGAAGACATGGTGAGTGGAGAAAGTCGTCATTTGACTATGCTGCTGCAGATTTGCCTTTTATGCATATTCTTACCCAAGAGTTTTTGTTGTTTGCTTAATGATGAAAATTTTTTTAAAATGATTATTGAATGAATATGCATATCAAATTATGTAATTACAGTTATGAAAGTTCACCCATCAAATTTATAAACGGATAGTGAATGCCTCAGGGCAATACAGAGCTTACCTGTTCTTTCATCTCTTTTTTGCAGAATTTATGTGCGATCACTCACTCAAATATGTAAGAGTGAAGAGACATAGATCCCTGCTTCTGGACACATGGCTGGACGGCTGCAGGGCCGGAGACAGGGACAGGAAACAGGCCCCAACAGGGACGCGAACAGCCTTCTGTCCTCACCAGCATGGCTGAGGGTAAACGGACTGAAGGCGAGCAAGCTCACGCTCCCCCAGGTCCTCACACAAATCGGCTTCAGGCAAAGGGAAGGTATGGCAGGCATCAGAAGAACGCCGTCGTCTGAGGGTAGCGTTCTCACGTCACGCGTGTCAGGGCGCCGTCGTCTGAGGGTAGCGTTCTCACGTCACGCGTGTCAGGACGCCGTCGTCTGAGGGTAGCGTTCTCACGTCACGCGTGTCAGGGCGCCGTCGTCTGAGGGTAGCGTTCTCACATCACGCGTGTCAGGGCGCCGTCGTCTGAGGGTAGCGTTCTCACGTCACGCGTGTCAGGGCGCCGTCGTCTGAGGGTAGGGTTCTCACGTCACGCGCGTCAGGACGCCGTCGTCTGAGGGTAGGGTTCTCACGTCACGCGCGTCAGGACAGGCACCCCAAACTCTGTGTCGGTGAACTTAAACGAGTACTTGTAGACCACAGGTGTAGCAGAGGCACCAATGGCAGAAGCAATGTGCTGCTGATATCAACAGGAGCTTCCGGCACCTTGCAACATGTCTTAAGTCTTGGCAGGTTGATCAGACGCTTTAAGAAACACTCACGTTCTTCAGCATTTTAAATTTAGAGGTGAGTAAGCTTTCAGGGAAAAAAACATGTAGAGATGTCATTCCTAAGCACCTGTCACAGACACTTTTATCTCAAGCATCATGGGTGGAGTGGAGGTCTCACGTGGGGGGGGGTTGGAAAATCTTCCGACCGGAGAGGAGGGGCTCTCAGTCAGTTGTTGCGAATTTTGCATGACCGTTTATAATCGGCACTCGTTAAAATATACCAGCCAGGGGGGGTTTGGTAAATGTTGCAGTGGGCATGATGCCCCCCCCCCCCCCCCCCCGCAACTGGCCCCTGTTGCAGACACTCAGGATCACAGCTGCGCGCAAGTTGCCACTAGAAAAAATGGAAAGATGTACGTGAGAAAAGAAACAGTCCCTTCAGCATAAACTTTGAAAGTATAGAATATGAATCAGCATTACTATATGCAGGATGTATGTGGAATAAGCATTATGGGTGAGCTCTGGCAGTGTATGGAAATATAATGAAGTTAAGGTAAATGTAGCTAAGGTTGCCCCTGCTATGTCGATGCTACATTACAAGCCCTGATCAGAGCAGCTCAGTGGTTCTCTGCTTTGGGTGAACTGGGATACATATCGAAGACAGAGAGAAGAACCCCCCCTCCCCCCCCGCACCGATTTGAGGTTACGGCTATTGGTGAAGAAGTGAAACAGCCGTGGGAGACGGATGCCACAAGTTATACAAACCAAATTATAGGTCAAATAAGGTGTTTAATCAGCCTGGACCAAGCCTCCACACAAACAGCACGGCAACTATGGTTCAAGGACAGTAAGACAGCAAACATCAAAATAACAATGGCTGCCATGTCCCATGTGGCCAAGGTCCAAGATCAATGTCTGGGAGATGGATGCCTGTACAGAGCTGTGAGGATGCATATATGTGGACAATCATAATCGTAATAAAGATAAAAACAAAAAATCTAGTGGAAAAAGTGTGCACCAGGACTACCATAAAATGTACAATGATTAATTGATCGTTTTTTTATTTAGAAATTGTGACAGTTCCTGCTCATACCACTAAGATAGGGATAGCGGTTTCCATTATCTATCGTGCATGCCTGGTCTTTGCGGTACCTGTATATCATTAAGGGCAGTGTCTTCTCTGTTGAAATTCAGATTACGTTGCTTCTCTCGGGAGATCGGTCTGCTCTCAGTACGCCAGAGGGCTGTTCACACGGGTGGGGAAGAATGGATCTGTTTATAACGTAAGCACAGCACCACCTTCTGGCGTCTTATAGTTCATGGCTTCCGACCACAAGCACAGACTTGTTCAGCTGTCCAGATTGTGGTCCCCTTGACAAGATGTCGCTTTGCACCCCTGCTATCGCTGCCACTTTTAGTTTTAATATCAGTTTAATCAATTTAGCTTAATATCAAATATTATATAATAAAAGGTTAAAATCTCTTGAGTAAAAATTTTTACAGTCATAACACAATGACCTTAATTGTAATGTTCTTAGAGCCACATGGGCCATTGTGCTTGGCGAATGTATTTTTACATTCTTGTTACCACGTGCGGGCATGTTGTCCATCCACAGCTGACCGCAAGTCCTGAACAGCTGGAGGAGCTTTGCGAGAGATTGGACCAGAAGGCCAGACTCTTCCAACATCGACTGGCTTGGCTCACAAGCGGCAGTCGGCAGATATTCGGGGTCATCCAGGAGCGTAGCGCCGCCCTAGTGCTGGATTTCGGTACTGCAAGTGGGGGCCAGTTCCGCCTAGGCCAAAGCTCTGTGTGCATGGTCATCAAGGAGCAGGTGTCTCAGATCGCCTGGTTCAACCTTATTCGGTGAGGGAGCTGCTAATTCTGGGATGACGGCAGCTTGTTACCCTGTCGTTCCCTTTCAAACAGATTGCGTGTGATGGTGATTACCTCCTTAGCTCAGGTTTTTTAAAAATGTTTCAGCCCTGGTCCGGTAGCTGAGCTGTGGCGGGGGATAGCAGAGTGCACGTCTCCCACTAACATCGACGCTGCTGCGGCGTGGGTCTGGGGATTGGGCCCTGCAAAGTCCTCTCCTTCATATACTGCCGACGCACTGCTTGCAGCCATAGGGGACCCGAAGGTGACACTGTAATCGCTGTAATAATTACAGTACATCTGGAGATTCCTCTAACCCTTTATTCAACGGGGGCAGAGATGTCCTGGCGACAAGCTCATTTAATTGCGTTGCCAGTTCTCCTCAGATAAAAACACGCTACGTGTTGAACCTTTTGGCCTAGTAACAGTTACTCTGCTGGTTCGTTAATCTTCTGTGAGGTAATGGAAATTCCCAGTGAGGTTATAGGAAATCCCACCACGGAATGGGAGTTTCCCAATCATCCCCAGCCGTCTTTGTTTCCTGGCTCTTCAGCTAGAGGCTGTATACTTGTTTGCTGTGGGAGACGGCAAAGTGGACACAGCCAGACTGCTGAGGACGAGAAGAATGAAAAATGCCCAAGCCATCCACTGCGTGTCGTTCAACGCCAAGAGAAAGGAAACCATTAAAGGATTAAAGGAGTTATCCCACCGTACTGCTGGGAGGTATGAGGGAAACATTTTAGTTGGATCAAATTATAGGTCAAATAAGGTGTTTAATCAGCCTGGACTAAGTCTCCCCACAAAAAGCACTGCAACTATGGTTCACACGTTACCATGAGGAAGGATGCCATTGGTGAATGAATGAATGATTAATTGTTAGATGCATTATTTATCAGTCATGTATTCTCTGTCTGGCCTCTTTGAGTGCTTTGACCCCTTATCTTGGGTATAGTTTACAAATGATATGTAAACACTCAAAATGATCATTCTCACCACGGCCAGTCGATGAGCCTCCATGAATAAAACCATTTTTCTGTAGGCGTTCATGTAGGTTATTGCTGACAAAAATTGAATGACTCAGCTAAAGACATAATTAATGACTTGGCCTTTATACGAATTGCTTATCACCTCGTGAATCGTACCAAAACAGAGTCACGTGGTTTAGCACATTCACCCAGAGGAGACATGCATGCTGTCCAGGTTTCACGCCTTTGCTGAGATGAGCCTGTTTGAAGACGTGTCACATGACTCGGGAGAGGGGGATCATGGGATTGCAAGTCGTCAGATGTCAGTCATGCCCATTGGAGGCCTACCTCCAGGTAACATGGCTGATCCTGAATTATGATACCCATAGGGATTTTGTTATAATAAAATGTGCATCTGTGTGTTAAAACAGACCTGTGGCTTTTGTAATCACAATGGATCTGAGACAGGTGGCATAGTTGGTTCGTTGGTTGTTTCAGACCAAACTAAACATTACTGGCCGGGTTCCTGGATAAAAGGGCCCAGATGGTCAGATGGTGTGATGCCAATCCTCCACAACCTGTGTTCTCCACAGGGGAGGCCGTCAGGGAGGACGTGTTCCTGGTGTGGAGGGAGATGCAGGACGCGTTGACCACCAGGGCTGAGATCCAGGAGCTGCTGCAGGAGCTTAATGCAACAGTGACCCCTCAAGGTAGGGTTATTCATTAAGATAGAGAGATCTGCTGCGCATGGGTGTTTCCCTGTATTTGTAAACACGGATTTCTGCATTCTTTAAAGATACATCTCAAACGACATGCTAGAGGTAGAAATTCAGGGACAAGTAAAGGGATGTGAACCTAAGGGGGTGAAGAACTTTGAGTTGATAGTGTAATATGAATCTGCAGATCCTGGGGGGCTCGCGACCGCAGTGTCTGAGGACTGTCTAAGTTCCAAATCGTGGCTCTCCTACAATGGGCTGAAGGTGCAGAACCTTTCACTGTACGACGCACTGGCGGACTGTGCCTTCCGCCATGCGGATGGCGTTGAGGTCGCCATGGCCAAGCTGCCTGATGTTGTGAGTAGAAGGAGCCTAACTGGAGGAATGGGCTCTGTGGGGAGCGGGGAAGTCATGGCCTCTGCTTAGTTATTGAACCAGTAATATAACTACTGCTAATAAATTGGTGATCTCACCTGATGTATGCGCTCACAGCCCATTTCCTCCTTCACAAACAGTGAATGATCACCGACTGTGGATTCCTGTCTTTGCCTGTGTTAGGAACCGAAAAACAAGTTAGTCAATGCCAAGTACTGCAGTCAGTTTGCACACATGACATGGGTAGATGGCTCTGTGGTGCATGTGTATGTCACTCCGGAGAAGTCCAGATGGTACAGAGATCGGATGGAGGAGTCCCTCAAGAAGCTCCAGAGAAGGTAGGGCCCAGCCCCTGACGGAATTGTCTCCTCAAGACTACGGGCTAGCCTTCAGTGGAGCTTGGTGCCCCCACAGGCTGGAGTGGTTACAGCAGGGCAGCAGGCAGCTGTTTGGAGCAGTTCTGGAGCTGCAGGTGTACATCCTCATAGACACCTCAGAGCCCATGAAAGAGCACCTTCCTCTGCTGAAGGACAAGTTCTACCAGCTTATACAGGTCAGATGCTGTTCTGAGCACCAGCAGAGATTCCGCCGTCCTCTTTCAGTGGGGATGGCAGATTTCACTGTAGTCTGTGCTGTGGTTTCAGGAACAGCTTAGCTTCAAAGCCAAAGTGAACTTTGTGGCATTTGGCTCGCAAGTGGTCTCCTGGAGGGTGAGGTTGACGGAGGTGTCTGAGGAGAACCTGGAGAGGGCCTGGAGCTGGGTTCAGGGCTTACAGGTGGGACACATGGCCTCATCTGTGTAGCTTTGGCTGATATTCAGATGGTTCTCATTTGGAGTTAAAGACCTTACTGGTTGCAGTCTACAAGTATGGAGGTTTAAAGGTAGACCTTCAATCGGGAATGAACATCTGGGCTTAAGTTACCATGTTCTCTTACCAGGCTGGTGGATCCACCAACATCCTTGAAGCTCTGCAGGTGGCTCTAGCAGACATCGACACACACGCTGTTTACCTTCTGACCCACAGTGGCCTGGACGAGGTACGGAGCTCACGTGTCCTGATGCTGGCTGCTCCGGTTTGGAGCAAAGCATGATTAAAGGTTGAAGATTATTAATGATGAGTGTTTCCAGTGTCCAGAGTAGCAGACATTCATGACTGCAAGATCATCAAGCACCAGACGGTAGATTAAACCTAGATTATTTCAGTAAAACTGATAAATAAATAGTTGATAGCAAAATGTTATTTCTAGAATATTCCTAGAATGTTACATCATACGTGAAACATTCACAAATACTCGTGATTCCTACACCGTTTGACTGAAGTTCTTTTTTTCGGTTGTGAAATGCGTCTGCATCGTCCCCCACCGTCGGTGGTCATAATGGTGGCCGACAGCCCACAGGGACGATCCTGGCCCGAGTGCAGTCGGATCGGCCGGTCCCGATCCACACTGTGTCCTTCAACTGCAGTGACCCGGAGACCAACTGCTTCCTGGTGGAGCTGTCCCGAAAGACCGGGGGCAGGTACCATAGCCATTGCAGCTGCTCTGTGGATCCCGCAGAGAATATGCCCTTTGTGGTGAGCATGTTAGAACCCCCATCCCCCCCCGATATTAAGTAACATTAAAATCTAAATAATCCATTTTAATGAATAGACGCTTTAGTGAGTGAACATGTCATTGGATGATCAGAGTGAAGATACCCACCTTCTGAAGGAAGAGATCAAGCAGGGGAAGAATGACCTGAAGACTGTTTTGAGGCTCAGGGCAGAGTGTGTCATGCTGGACTGGTATCACAACAGGGGCAATAAGGAAGCAGAAAGGTGATCCTGCTTTTCAGGTCCCCAGGATGCCAGCTGGAGTGACTCATCACACCGTGACAGGTCCCATAACTTCGTCTCCTGCAGGAGCTGTAGGCGACCCCCTGCTGCTCCTCGCCCCCCAGGCAGCGCGATACGTACCCCGAGACCTCACTTGGCCACGCCGCGTGGTCCATCCTCACAGGGACGTGACCCCAGTCCAGCAAGCCAAGGAACGTGGCAACCAGGTCTGTAATCCCGACTGGCCGAGGGGCAGGACATGGAATGAGCTAATTTGCCACCTCATGGCATTAACTACACAAGTCAGGTAGCCAAGGCCTCCTAGGCGTCTATTCCAGGACTCGTTTTATACCCAGAGCGGAAAGTGTCTGATTGATGTCTGAGCGGTTTGTCTCAGTGCAGTGAGGCCCCAGATTTACGCCGCGTGTGTGACACAGCTGCACTGCGGGAGTTTCTGGAACATGCCGCTGACGTTGAGGACGGGGACGGAGCGTCATCCCAGGACTGGTCGCTGCCTGAGACACAGGCCCTCTTCCAGAAGAATGTCGACAAACAGAACTGGGTCCTCGACAGTGAGTCGCCTAAGTTTCCTGTTCATCTAGATGCTCACAGCCACGCAGCAGCGCTAGACGTGTGGGTGACTGGGGAATCCCCTAATAGTTAATATCGAAACGGAGCATGATGGCGTGTAGGAGTGTCTGCCCGCATTCTGACCAGCCCTTCCTCTGCGTTATGCCCTCTGCTTCTAGGGATCGAGTCCAGACTCCCCACAACCCTGACTGGGATAAGTCGTTACTGAAAATGCGTTGATAGAATATGACCTACTTTAACCAGAAGATTTTGAATCATTGTTTTTTATTTAAGTGTACAATTTTCTTTTTACTGTAAGCTGAACGTAAAGCGCTGAATTTGAAACTGCATTTTCGCTGGGAACAATCTGAAAGGTCAAATGAGCGTAAAATAATGTGGTTTGTTCACATAAAGTGGGAGGGGGTAAAAGTATAATTGTATGTGTAAATGGGTCTTAGTGTTGCTACAGAATGGGGTCTATTTTTAGGACAGTCTGGTAATCAAAGCATGTCCTTGAGAGTAATTAGCTGCATGACATTCACTATAATTTCAGCTGACGTGGGACTCCTTCTTTCCAGTTACTACGTCCGTAAGGAAAAGTCTGTGTAGAAAAGGCAGCCTGTAGTTTCCGGCGGTTATGTTTGGTAACTGATGTTTCATTTTACCTCCTGAGCTCACGTGCCTCTGGTTCCCAAAAGGTCTCCAGGCGACGCCCACGGAAGGCGACCGAAAGAGAGAGAACGGGGAAGAGGCGGCTCTGTAAGGACGGCACCTTCTAAGATGGTTTCTCTATTTCGGCACGGCCGTATTCAGCAGTGACCTATAACACATTATACCTCATTACAGATATTACAGCCATGTGTGTGAATACAAAGTGTGGCTCACACATAACTGTGATGACTGCAGTCCCTTTCTCTGTATGGAGGATGAAAGGGATGAAAAGTCAGATATGGGCTATTTTGGTCCATGAGGCTCCTGTGTGTGTGCGTGTGTGTGTGTGTGTGTGTGTGTGTGTGGGCGGGGGTGGGGTTCTTAAAATAAGTCACCTCACTCTTGCCAGTTGTTTCAGGAGTAAATCATTCATCAGGCACCGCTATAGTTAACAGGCCTAGACTGAGGCCTTGGAGATCTGAGATAGGAGGAAAGGCACTGGGATAGCATGCGGGAGCCTGAGCTGAGCCTGGCCCCTGACCTTTGGCCCCTGACCTTTGGCCCTTTGTTCTGTGGCTTGCTTTTGCTGCAGGTCCCTCGATGTGCCTACAGCTCGCTGGCTACAAACAAACAGCTTGGTTGCCAGGAGACTCACCATAATGGATGCTTTGGCTCCCACAATCATCCGACAAAAGGCAAAATATATCCCCATTCTGGACACAAATGTCCATTCAAAAGTTTTTGATGAGGTAAGAATGGGCAGCAGTACTGGCTTTTCCTTGAAACATCAGTCCTGCAACATTTTTTTTTGCCCTTGCAGAAATTGCCAGTGTTATGGGAGCACAGAGTTTCGACAAAAATCTGACATTCTGCAGTGTTGTGAAATTTCACATTTAGCATTCCTTTATATAAATCCTTTATATAATAATGTGTAAATATTATGTAATTAATGGTATGTCATTCAGCCAGAATCAAAGAGTATAATATTTAAATTATATATTTTTAGTAGGTTATACATTTAAAAATTCTGCATTATATTATTAGCTGTTTATTCTATAAACCAACAGGCTTTGTCAGTTTTATTTAAGCAGAGGGAAGGGTTATACATGAAATGAAATTAAATGAAATTAAATAAGATGAATGAAAAAAATGTGCTGCTTGGGCAGACAGTAATACTCTCTGTGGCCTCTAGAGGGCAGCGACAGCACATTTCAGGTAAATGCACAGAATTTGCATTTTTTTTTCTGTTTTCAGGAAATAGACCCTTCAGTTCTATTTTTAGATTTAGAATAATGGCTGATATTCCGTATCATTGGTACACCTTTGTACCGTGCATTATGAAAAATGTATTACACCTCAAGGCTCCTTCCTTAATCTGCTGAGTAAATGAGAGTGTTATGCAGCACTCTGTAGTAAGCTAGCTGTAGTAAGCATATTTAAATGGGGAACTCCTATATGTCTCTTTTCTCCATTTTCTTACTATGTATAAGGACTAACTGTGTAACCTTGTTTGAATATATCCATCCATCCATCTGCTGATCTGGTAATGGGTTCCGGGGTATACCCTCACCCCGTGGGGGACAGTAAGCATGCTGTCCCCTGATGAAAGCGCCCCGAATACATTCAGCACTCGCTGCTCCATTGTGATGTCACATGCGTCCTCCTTCAAGTGGCAACACAAGTCGCTTCTATGGCAACTCGTTAATTGCGTGCCGTGCTGAGACTCTCTGTGACATGGCTGACCCCCGATCCCCTCAGAGAGGGACAGACAGGAAGCAGCGTTCCTCTCTCCGGATCCCACACCTCGGGGTTGTTGGAACCTTGGCCATGGAGGCGTCGGTTCTTATGGTTGTTGCGATGAACCTCATGCACGGTGGTAACTGAATTATACAAATGGCTGGTGGTAATTAAATTAAACTAGCGGAACACACGTGTTTGTGTGTGTGTTTGTGTGTGTGTTTGTGCTCTGTAATGTGATTGTGAGAGATAATCTGAGCCGACAGTGTATCACAGGGAGCACATTCAGGGAGGGTGATTATCCCAGCTGGGACACATGAGTAGGCGTTTGCTGTGAGGAACCCCAAACGACGGCACTGAGAGTGTGTGTGCATGTTTATGTCGATGGCTGCAGCCCCACTGAGATAATACAGGCAGACAGAATCTGTGTGTGTAACTATGTCTGTGTCTATAATCCCTCCCCAGGTCTCGCCACTGGCCCTTGGGAGTAGCGGCTCACAGCGGGTTGTCCTGCTCAACCCCCTGGCTGTGGACCTAGAGGGGTACAAAGCCAGGCTACAGGAGACCCTGACAACGTACAAGAGGTCAGCCCTCCAGGGAGCTGGGGGGGCGGCTACACAGTAAAGGGGATGTGGAGAGACCAGAGGGAAGGAGGGGGGTGAGGGCTACACAGTGTAGGGGATGTGGAGAGACCAGAGGGAAGGAGGGGGGGCTACACAGTGAAGGGGATGTGGAGAGACCAGAGGGAAGGGGGGGGGGGGGCTACACAGTGTAGGGGATGTGGAGAGACCAGAGGGGAAGGGGGGGGGCTACACAGTGTAGGGGATGTGGAGAGACCAGAGGGAAGGAGGGAGGGCTACACAGTGTAGAGGACGTGGAGAGACCAGAGGGAAGGAAGGGGGGCTACACAGTGTAGGGGATGTAGAGAGACCAGAGGGAAGGAGGGAGGGCTACACAGTGTAGGGGATGTGGAGAGACCAGAGGGAAGGAAGGGGGGCTACACAGTGAAGGGGATGTGGAGAGACCAGAGGGAAGGGGGGGACAGTGTAGGGGATGTAGAGAGACCAGAAGGAAGGAGGGGGGCGGCTACACAGTAAAGGGGATGTGGAGAGACCAGAGGGAAGGAGGGGGGGCTACACAGTGAAGAGGATGTGGAGAGACCAGAGGGAAGGAAGGGGGGCTACACAGTGTAGGGGATGTGGAGAGGCCAGAGGGAAGGAGGGAGGGCTACACAGTGAAGGGGATGTGGAGAGACTACAGGGAAGGGGGGGCTACACAGTGTAGGGGATGTGGAGAGACCAGAGGGAAGGAGGGAGGGCTACACAGTGTAGGGGATGTGGAGAGACCGGGGGGTGGCTACACAGTGAAGGGGATGTGGAGAGGCCAGAGGGAAGGAGGAAGGGCTACACAGTGAAGGGGATGTGCAGAGACCACAGGGAAGGGGGGCTACACAGTGTAGGGGATGTGGAGAGACCAGAGGGGGGTGGCTACACAGTGAAGGGGATGTGGAGAGACCAGAGGGAAGGAGGGGGGGTGCGAAACAGTGGAGGGGATGTAGAGAGACCAGAAGGAAGGAGGGGGGGGCTACACAGTGTAGGGGATGTGGAGAGACCAGAGGGAAGGAAGGGGGGCTACACAGTGAAGGGGATGTGGAGAGACCGGGGGGTGGCTACACAGTGAAGGGGATGTGGAGAGACCAGAGGGAAGGGGGGCGGGCTACACAGTGTAAGGGATGTGCAGAGACCAACAGGAAAGAGGGGGGCTACACAGTGAAGGGGATGTGGAGAGACCAGAGGGAAGGGGGGTGCTACAGTGTAGGAGATGTGGAGAGACCGGGGGGGGGTACACAGTGTAGGGGATGTGGAGAGACCAGAGGGAAGGAAGGGGGGCTACACAGTGAAGGGGATGTGGAGAGACTGGGGGGGTGGCTACACAGTGAAGGGGATGTGGAGAGACCAGAGGGAAGGGGGGGCTACACAGTGTAGGGGATGTGCAGAGACCAGCGGGAAAGAGGGGGGCTACACAGTGAAGGGGATGTGGAGAGACCAGAGGGAAGGGGGGTGCTACAGTGTAGGAGATGTGGAGAGACCGGGGGGCTACACAGTGTAGGGGATGTGGAGAGACCAGAGGGAAGGAAGGGGGGCTACACAGTGAAGAGGATGTGGAGAGACCGGGGGGGTGGCTACACAGTGAAGGGGATGTGGAGAGACCAGAGGGAAGGGGGGGCTACACAGTGTAGGGGATATGCAGAGACCAGCGTGAAAGAGGGGGGCTACACAGTGAAGGGGATGTGGAGAGACCAGAGGGAAGGGGGGGGCTACATGGTGAAGGGGATGTGGAGAGACCAGAGGGAAGGAGGGGGGGACACACAGTGTAGGGGTTTTGGAGAGACCGGGGGGGGGCGAAACAGTGGAGGGGATGTGGAGAGACCAGAGGGAGGTGGGGGGTGTGCTCTGTGACCGTAGTGTGTAATATTTACCATGTCAGGAGGGTATGATAATAAAGAATGAAGGGATGTCTAAGTGAGAACAAAGAGCAGTGAAAGTTAACTGAAGAAAAAATTTCCAAAACTCACTCAGTCCACAGTTCAATTTCTGTGAACTTTCTGTGAGTTTTCGAAATGTAACAGAAGTTCTTTGCTGGATTACATGAGAACTGCTGCACCAAAATGACTGGGCCCTTGCGAAGTGGAGGATGTCAGTACAGCATCTTCAGTCCCTTTGCTGAAAAGATGATTGAATGATGTTTCAATGCTGCAGAAAGTTGTTCCCCTTCACTTTCCAGGCGCCTGGAATCGATTTTCTGGAACGCGCTGAGTGAGGAGGTGAAAAGCAAGTGAGTATGCGTGAGTACGTGTGTGTTTGTGTGAATCTACTCCACCATCACCGATCTCTTCGAAACTTCTGTGAACGTTACATTTGGCCAGGTGATTAACGGCAATCGAACTGGCTTGTTTAACAACACCAGTATGGATTTTCACTGGATTCCACCACAGAGCATGATGCGCTGAGCATTATTTCCAGCTTCTAAGTGGAGCACAACCGAGCAGATTCTAAATTCAGTTAGTTTGGACACATCACTCTTCACTGAAGTGCTTAATAGAGATTCAGCAGCGACATTAGATGATGATTTAGGTCTAATTCAGACGACTGTCGCAGATGGATGCAGTAATATGGAGTCTCGTGCAGTGAGACATAATTAGCTTTGCATGCAGTGGTTTGTGCATTGGGACTCTACCCTACAGTTACGCATTTGCTCAGGAAAAAAACACAATTTAATATCTAAATATATGCTAATTAACATAATAAAAATAAACAGGTATTTCTTCTTTTCTCCAAAAAGTTACCGGTGCCTTGTTGGATAGATAGAAGAAAACCTGCTTTGGTTGCCTAACCTCTCTTCAGGGGCACCTCAGACATTCCATGTATCTCTTAAATTTCGCCACCAGCTCAGTTAACTTAATTAGTTAATTCAACAGAGGTATTGATTATCCATACGAGTTGGAGTAGCGGTAGTATCAGAAATACGTGGGTGTGTTGGACGGTTGCTGCAAACACTGGAGTGATTTTAGAGGTGATTTTAGTGGAGGTTTTCAAACGGCTGAGAGGACACAATATCATAATTTCACACCAAGATGAAGACCATGTGAACATCATTTTCTTTGACTGCCTAAGATAATGGCACAGTAATGTATTTCATTGGGTTCTCAGGTGACAGGAAGTGACTGGTGTTCTGTGTTCTCCTTTTATCGTAGGTTTGGCAGTGAGGAGCCAGTGGTTTTCACGGAGCACCGGGATGCCTTGCTGCGGACTCTGGAAGACCTCGGTTGTCCTCTGCCTAGGACTGATGTGGACTTACTGGAGGAGCAGGTCCACCTTGCCTGCTCTTTCTTACAGCAAGCCTCAGATCTGCAGCAGACTATCAAGGAGAAAGCCCGCGACAGGCACCCTGTGAGTAAGCCACTGATGATGATGTGGATATCGCCCCCTGCTGGTGTGGCAGACACAGGACGTCTCCTAGTGTGGGTGGAACTGAAAGTTTCAGTATATTATGATGCAATTTTGTGATTTAGTTAAACTAATATCCACCCAGTCACTTTCCAACTGCTTAGCCTGGTAGGGAGGGAGTGGGCTGATACTATATCAGGCAGCCAGAGCACATGGGAGGGAGATATCCTGGATTGGGCACCAGGTTGTGTGGAGAACCTGAGTGAGGCAAAAATTCGCATCACCTCAAAAACAAGTCTAATGAGGATACCAGACCATTAAAGACCAAAAGAAAACCAGTACGAAACTTTGATACGAGGCTCGATTAGTTTCTTGATTATTAGACAGAAAAAGGAATATTTAACCTGCCAGTTTCCCAGATTCCACCCTTATCGTCAGTTATACACCACAGCGACTTCAGCTGGTCACTCCCAGCCTTCAGGGTTTGGCGATGACGACATCATCAACCCAAGAACAGCTGAATCCATATTCATTAGCATAAAACAGCAATCTGACAACCATCAATGCCCATGTTGTATTTATCGTAGAGGTTAATTAAGCCACTTTTGTTCTTTAGTTTGACAGAGGAGGGATGAGAAAGGGGAAGTCAGTGTTGCGCCCGAACTCGTGCCTGGTCTCCTCCTTACTCGGCCTCACCGCGGTTCTTCGAATGGTTGTTAAAAACGCAACCAGTTTGTCTGCGAGGCAGTCAGAGGCGTCATGAGGGTGACCGGCCGAGTTTAGCTCAGAGATGCCGCATTTCTAAGCAGCCAACAAGCAGTAAACATCTAAACGGTGACCGCTTCTGTTTTATGTTTGATAATGAAGTAGCTCCTGACTTTCATATCAGCTCCAGCATCTTTGAAGAAGACCCAGGATTTATGTCTTTTAAAAACGGGTCTCGTACACTCAGATAACAGATTTTCGACTGCATGAAGTTTTCCCAAACCAGGACTGTCAGTACAAGTGCCAGACTCTGTTTTGCATTTGCGATGTTTTAAATAGCCCAGCGGCACACGTTCAGCTGAATAGTGCAAGTGTTGCATAAATGGAGTTTCAGATTAAGAGGGTCAAATCAAGGTCTAGACTTTTCAGCAGTCAGTGATTAAGGAAGCGTCCTCTCCAGCGAGTTGGCTGTCCAGAGGAGTGTGTGAATGTGTGTGTGTGTGTGTGTGTGTGTGACTCCCTCATGGGGACACTAGTATGACATCAGCACAGTTGGGGCAATCAGGAATCTGATGTGGGAAGATGGGTGTATAGCCTTGAGGGTCGCAGTCTTGTGCTCCTGAACGCTTTGCTGGATCAGCTCCTGGGGGGCCACCGGGGGGTCCTGTTCCTCCATGCTGAAGGGTTGGGGGGCAGTAATTCAATCAACAAACAGCAGACTAACAGCATGCGTTCAAAAGCAGGCCGAGAAGCGAAATCCGCATGGTGTAGCTGAGTTGCCTCTCTGGGCAGCGCAGTACGTAGCATGCGGCTGCAGCTAATAACTGCACACCCCCTTGATTAATTCTCTGTCTCCGTATTTTCGTGGGCAATGTGTGAGACACTTTTAAAATTGAAGTATTGGCTATCTGCATTCCTGCTTTTAGGACCCTGGGACCAGAGTGGATAGCCGACCAGCTAAAGACTCAGGGATGAAACAGAGGGGGGTCCTAGACGGCCTAAGGGGTCAGAGCGCAATCGGCAGGTCTGAGACGGACGGCTTCTATTACACCGGTGGGTGTCATGTCTGCTCAGGGCCCCTGCTTGTGCCCCTGAGTGGCAGCAACTTGCAGGAACATGGCCTCAGTAGGCTGATCAGATGAACTGTGGACTTGACATTAAGGATCTGCTATACACATGGTCATTTATCACACTTTACAGACCTGAGGTTCTGTCGCTTCCAGGCACTATTAGGAGATACCTGAGTGGCAAGCGAGTGATGATGGACTTCAAGAGCGGCCAATCAGAGGTCGTTCCTTTGAGGTTCCTTATCCCCATTGGAGGCTCTGGGCCCCGCCCCCCATTGGCAGTAAGTCTCCTCCCCTCACTCTTACTCAGGATACAATTTTATACAGTATTGTAATCAATCCAACCTCCCAGCCACCTAGGTTTGGCAAAACTTCATAGTCTTAGCTTCTGTCCTACCTGCTGCCTGGAAAGTTTTCCGTTCCCTAACTAGATGATGATCATATTCCATCCATGTTGTGTTTTTTCCAGGTTGTATCTTCAGCAGTTCTGCACTTGCATGAAACGTTTTTCACGTTGTGGCTGTCACTAACAGACGCTCCCCTGCATTTGCTCTCCACAGACGGGAGATTTCGTGCTTGTGGGCTCTGGGAACGAAGGTGCGGGAAACTGCTTCGTCCCAGGGGTTGTCATAGCAACGCCTTGCAGACTGGACGCCAAGGACAAACTGTACACAGTTTTCAAATTCAACGACAGAAAGGTGGGCCCCTGCGGGGCTGATGCTGCCATCGATTCAAGGGACCGCCAGCATTGTGGAGGGGGGGTGCCTGAGGGCTGACTGGCCAGGGATGAAAGACTCACTGCCCAAATTCACAATGGCTGCCCAGTAGTAAATTCCTCCCACTTGGCAATAACAGCTTATTTGGCAATGGGCAGAATGAGCCAATATATCCATCAAAAGTGAATTTTTCTGGATGGTGTGTAGAGAAGAGACCCAATGTCAACATGAGTGCTCAGGCTTTGTGTTGGGTTCCACAGGTACATGCCACACGCAACAAGATCATCAAAATTAGCCAAGCCCGGTACAACCTCACCTGTAGATACATCAGGGAGTGTGAAGGGAGACACGCAGGGTAAGTGAAACATACTCATCCATCAGGTATCTGTGTAAAGGGTTACATCGCCTACATGTAAGATGCACTGCGTGTAAAGTAACCACAGCAGAGGCTGCTACTCAGGTTTGTGGCCCCGATAAATCCCAGTAAAAATTACGGTAACCAGCAGGGGGTTGTAACTATAGCTACAGGCTTCCAATATAGATGTAAGTTGGCTGTAGAGTCAGTGCGGAGCCATAAAGGCATGAAACAGCCACTGGGACTCACTTGTGAGAACCACCTGCGGCTAAAAAGCTTTAGCAATTAGTCTGCTTGGGGTTTTGGTAATTAAAATACTAGTTATTTTGGCAATGCTTATTGACGAGGTGAGACAACAGGGCTTCCTCTGGAGACAGATACACGATTATCAAACCTCAGCAGGCCTGAAGCGAAGGTTTCAGCAAACATATCTTATGTAAACTTGCTGCATTGCGGGACACTTTGGAGGATGTCCCAGGGTTTGAGATCATCGAACGATCCCGGTGTTCTCCTCAGGGTGTCTGAGGATCTGCATGGTGCAGATAAAAGTTCGGAGCCAAAGGAGACGAGGATGGCGGTGACCTGCAGCGCGCTAGAGAGGTCAAACCGCCTGAAGATTACGGGCCATTCCCAGCAAGAAGCTCCCTATCCAGGGGAGCGGGGAGAGCATGAATAACCTCCAAACGGATGCAGGTGAGCCTCTCTGCTGTGGAGCAGGATCTTGTCTTTGAGGGCTGGAGGCCTCTGTGCTCATGTAGCACCTGCCTAAGGCCTCTCCTCTTCACGATTTACCCTCTGGGTAACTTTAGCGCCATTTGGTTCTGACAGCCGCGGGTTGCTGTTGCCTCGTGTCACAGGGGAGGAGCTTGATGTCACAGGGGAGGAGCTTGATGTCACAGGGGAGGAGCTGTTGCCTCGTGCCACAGGCTTCAGAGGAGGAGCCACACGGAACGGCACTCCACTCCTGGACCCCCTCCCCAAGACGTCACTGTCCTCCCTGTCCTGGAACAGCAGCCAGAAAGCCCCACCCCTACAGAGAGTCCGCAGTGTAGACAACAGGATGTACACAAGTCTCACTGGTGTCCATTTACAAATCACCATATTATTTGTATTAAGAGGTCACTTTCGGGTAAAAGAAAAAAAGGAAATATAGGTGTTTAGGATTTGAAACTGAAGTTGTATGTTTTAATCATTTATTTTGCTAGTGTACGGAATGTACTGGAAAACACCTTCTAAACATATCTAGAACATAACTATTTATATATGGGAAATGTTCTCTGCACAAACACAATGCAGGCCAGTAGCAGGGCCTTGGTCACCAATGTCAGAGCTGGAAGATGTTTTTCCCCATAGTTACCTTTGAGCATTCTGGGTAACCTGAATTAAGGCACTGCTCTGTGTAAACACTGTTACCTAGCAATAAGAAAGTAATTACAGGCATCATGACACATGATCTCGTCTGTCATTCTGATTGCATGAATGTTACATAGCACTTTTCAAGACAGCCAAAGCAGATTACAGAACACCCACCTGGGTGACGTACCTCAGTTTTACATATCAGGTAAAGGACGGCACCATTTTTACCATGTTCAGTGTCCCCATCACTACACAGGGATCCACACAGACCATAGGATAGAGCAACCTGTTAGCTTACAGCAGCAATCCAGCTTTCCCAGTTGGTCCCAGTACTTTCCCATCCAAGTACTGGCCAGGCTCAAACCAGATGATTCCCTGGTCTGACCTGCGGGTGGTCTGGCTGCTGACTACACTGGTGCTTAGTGAATTATAAGATGTCGAAGCGTCAGCTTTGCTCACCAGCCTGCTTTTTCGAATGGGAGATGACAGACAGGAGGAGCAGGAGAAACTGGCCACTCAGCAGCTAGAGCTCCTCGGAGAGCTGATTCTGCCATCCACGGTAAGAGCCAATCAGAGAAGAGGTGGACCTGGAAAAGCCCCGCCTTCTTTCATTCAGCTGGAAATATGAAGACCGCAGCATGAAGGATACTGGGCTAAATATGAAAGGAGGGCTGTTTGCACAGCGGCAGGCGCTGAAGCCGGCAGGGTTTCGTGTGTGTCACTGTTCATCAAATTACCTGGAGGTGTTTTACCGTTGTGTATCAGTGCAGCGTTCATGGGCACAACAGCACAGGGATATCATGTGGAAATAAAGCAGGACCCCTGGGACGAATGCGCTCAGGCACTTGTATTCCAGGAAGTGCCCCGAGTTCAGTGGGCCAATGGGATGCAGCTAATTCATTCCTACTAATTTTTTTTCAAGCTCTTTCAGTCCATTTGCTTCTCGGGAAGCTTTGTAATGCTGTGGACCTTCTCTGCATGACAATGCCAGGCATACTCAGTGAATCCCCTGCTTGCATTTACATGTGGAAGCCCTCTACAGTGGGGCATTCAGGGCCCACATTCGGAGTCTGTATTCCATCTACGTTACTGTTGCAGTTATACGTTATACATTCTGTTATACATCACTTTTACCAGCTGGCCATATCCATGTTTACATATGTCTGGTATCAATGAGTGATTGTGCCGTCAGTCGGCATGGGATCAGCAAGGTCTCCAGCACCATGTAGCCCGTGGGATCCTGCCCCGATCCGGGATGCCTGACCTGGAGCTCATCCTCTGTCACTGTATCTCCTGCTCCGCCATTCCTCTCAGTGCTGTCGCCATCAGAGGACCAGCCAAGCGGGGGCCAAGCAGGAGTAGCAGCCTGGCAGGTAGACCCCCCCCCCCCCCCCCCTCGCTGCAGTGATGAGACATACCCTGATAACACTGGGGGTTTATGCACAGCAGTTTGTGGTTTCTGTGCAAAGAGGCTTTTAATTAATCCCAGTGCACTTGGACAATGGGAAAAAGCAGGAGGAAGAACCCCCCCCCCACAACCAACACCGCTGCCCCTCCACCTGTAGTTCATCGCCACACAAACTCACGTGGGCCGCGCCACTCCTGCAGTAGGGAGGGGTGGAATCGCTTCCCTTGCTCAGCACTGAATCCTCTCCCATGTGATGACGCTGCCCTCGCTTGCATTTAGCATCCCAATGCCATCAGCAGATTAGCAGAAATCCCATTGGGGTGCTTATCCCCCCCCCTCCCCCAGGACAGCTGCGGCATTGGCTGTACCGTCAGAAAATCCCCCTGCCACTAATGGTTCGAGCAAAGAAAAATCAGCCAATCGGAGGCTATTTCAGTCACTGACACCCAGTGAGAAACCTAAAGGACAAAAAAAACTTGCCTGTTTTTTGCGATTGTGTTTACAAACCTGTTTTTGAAATACGTCAGAATTAATAATTGAAGATTAATTACGGAAATACCACTCAGTGTTACTGCCTTGACCTTCCTACTGCAATGCTGATATGCATCAGCTAGACGTGAACGAGTGACACCTGTGAGACAGTCACCCCCCAGTGACACGTCCTTGGCGGCCGGTGGACAGACGGTGAAATTTAGATAGGAGAATTTCCTGGGAAAACTAATACAATTTATGTTATTAACAACACGAATACTGTGCTAGCAGTAACAGTTCTGCCCTTACAAACAGACATGCTCACAAATGTTTTTCTGTGTGTGTGCTTTTGACTGCTGAGATTTTGTAAAGCAACCGCTATTCGGTTTTTGTACTGCTTCCTTGTTGAAGGAGAGAGAATGATTCTGGAAAGATGATTTTAGCAGGCTATCCCTGGAATTCTTGTGGTACCGCTGGATTATTTGGAGGGGGTCTTTTTGTAGCTGGACCAAATTTTCCGCCTGTCTAATTAATACCAGGGCTATTCCTGCCTGGCAGTATTTTTACTGCCGGCTGCGGCTGCCCACCCTCGTTTTGGCACAGCGAGTCTGCGCCCGTCTGCTGCTACGCCTGGCAGGGAGCGACCTGTGCTTAGCCCTCCTTCCAGAAGCAGCATTACGAGGCTCAGCTGAGGGCAGAGGGCTAATCCAGGATTATCTTCTCGGATAACATTGCGGACTTGCTGCTCTGGGAACAGATCCATTTTTTCTGGAATGCTCTCCCAGGCTGTTTGGTGTTCTCCTATTTTCTTTCATGATCACTGATATGAAACTGAAATGTTAATATTAATATTAAACATCGTGAAATCTGCCATACAGCCAGTACTGGTCTGTTTCATGTGCTGAAGGTAAACGCTGCTTCACTTGAAGCTGGCTTCTTTGGTCGTATTGTCTGGCCTGGCTGCACTGGTTTTACTCTGTTCCACGAAGGATTGTTTCATGATAATCACATTTCCCCTGGATAATGCATGAATCAGATCTCATTTGCGTATAACAGCCGCAGCTGTCTTTTGGTTGTTTGGTGTTCTGACAGTGATATAATTTTCAGCTACTGAATATATATTTTCATGGCCCTATATGTACTGATATTAATTTAATGATTCAGTACTGAATGTGGATGAGAATAGTCGTCATTTTTTAAAATCAATGTTTCTGCAGTTTTTCGTTTAGCACACAATCCAGCATCTACAACTGCTCCTAAAATAGTCTCATCCAAATGTCCCAGATTTAATAAGCATATATGGTTACAATCCTCCTTTTCCTGCAAGATTCATGGCACTCTATTAATTAGCAATATCTGGCCTTCATAAAGCACTGACTCTTCATGGCGTGATGACCCCTATCCCAACACAGCACCTACCAATGGCGTGAACACACATATTATCATCTACGACTCAAACCCAAGGGCTCTCCAAGCACTGACTGCAGATGTGAGCATCAGTGGGCTGTAGAGCACTTGAAGCTGACCAGATGCTGCTTCTGAATACTAAACATACAATGGATGTTAAGCGTCAACGTGCTGCAAATTCAGAAAACACAAGCGAAACAAAAAACGCTGCAAATCTGCTCTCAACATAATGTATGTTTCTGGAAGATAATAGGACAATTCGGGCTGGGTGGCAGATCGAATGTTTACAATATATCAATCACCAAATTCCCTATATAGGTATGAGTGTGTCCTGTAACGGGTTGGCACCCCCTCCCTCCCTTGCACCCGTAGCCTCTGGCATAGGCTCCCGAATAGGAAAAGTGTTTACAAAAAATGAATGGGATAAGATTCTGAATAGGGAGCAGAACAGTAGCGTTCCTTCTCCGTGGTAAGCAACGCGAGAGCGTCGGCGGTAACGCTGCACAGAATCCACGCATTCACGGCTAAAATCAAACCATTCACTCAGCGCCTCACAGGGAAATTAAAAGCTAATCCACGAGTCTGATTCTCCTTAAACTGAGAATTTTTTTGTCTTTTAATTATTGAGAAACAAATATTTATTAAGCATACTCAAGTGAACTCACAAGTGAAAATCAGAGAGCTCGAGGACCCAGGGGGGATATGATTACGCTACTGAGCACAGGACTTAAACCCACAACCCAACCTTCTGTACATGGGCACAGACCCCTAACCCGCTGAGCTACACACTCAGCCCATTGAGTTTGCTTAGAGAAATTTCCATCAACACCGCTGCAATCACATGCGATTCCTGAACTGCTGAACCTCTGACAAAATCACAAATGAATTTAAAAATAAAATATATTGATGGTTCCGTTTCTAATGTCTTTTTTTTCCTTCCGTGAAAAACAAACATGTACATATACATGCAGACCAAGAAGCACTGACTTTGCCTGTCCGCGCAGCAAATTAAGCACCTTTTCACTTCCACATCGTCATTGCACTTGCGGGAATTAGCATGTGGAAAGTTTTCATTTTCGGGAGCAGCTCCAGCCGCCACGCTGCCCTCCTCTGCGTGTTAATATGGTGGTTAATTTGTCATGATTTTAAACAACCCCTGTATCTGAAGGAGGCTTTTCTAGTTTTCCTTTAAATACCAAATATGCCAAACATCTGTATGCCGCATTTCGCCCTTAAATCTAAGCAATTAATCACATGCACTGTTTTAATATGACAAAAACCGCTTAAGACAATCCGTGATTAATCTGTAATTAAAGTGAAAGTTTAAACAGCAACCATCAAAATCATACAAACAACACTTCTATCTGAAATGAAAGCATGCATATATATGTATGGGGGTGTGCATTTCAGCTGGGGACCTACTCTGAACAGGTGAGATCATTAGACAGAAAATTATAACAGAAGAAACCAACCATCAACAGATCATGTGGCGATACCGAAAGGCCACCGAGCCCCCGCTCCTTGGGGCTGATGAATATTAAGCGAGGCGGCGTGACGCCCCGGGCGCATTTCCCACGGCGCCTGGGTCCCCCAAGCGTCGCTGATCAGTCCCGCACCGCGGAGCTGTCTGCCGACCAGGTGCTGAAAGGCACGATTGATTTTATACCCATTTACTGGAACCGATCGACACGTCTTGGATTTCATACGAATCAACTCTAACTGGAAGCAATTGACATGTTATGGACATTTACTGAAGACAGGAGGTGATGCAATAGAAAGATCCTATTTATGAAAATGGTGCTGTTCAACACCAGGCTGGACCGGATTATTTTTGGAATCTTTTCTTCCACAAGTGCCTGAAGACAACAGGCTGTAAAAACTCTACATTCAGGTACATGTGATGTGAGACTGGTGCTGCGGATGGGACTGTGTGTGTGTGAGTGAAGGCTGATCTGGTATTAACGCCCCTGCCAGGCCAGGCGAAATGCGTCTGAGAACCACGGTTCAGTAAAAACACTGCAAAAGTAATGCAGAAGTTTCTAAGCAAAACATAATTACCAGTTTCTGAGAATAACTAATTAACCTGAAGATTTTGTTACTCTGAACCGAAAAGTATTATCTCATCTACGTCCCTATAAAACAGTAATACAACATGAAAAGCACATACATAGCTACGTATTAAGTAGAGTGTTTAGTTCAGATCTTTAAATGTAGGTCTAATGTAAATGTATGTAACATGAGTTTTCTCCGTTTCCAGGAAGCGTAATGAATGTTGCCTACATGCTAATTATTAAACGATGGTGTCGGCTGTATTAATTTCAGCTATGCTTATTTTGAATATACTCCAGATTAAACCAGTAAAGGTATTAATGTAAGGTTACTTCTGTTTGTTCATAATGCGCAAAAAAGTACAGTTTGAAAGTGGAAAGTAGGCATGCAGTGAATGCCGTGATAATCCGTATTAATTCTAGTCTATCCGTACCCTGGGCCAATTACTTTAACAGAACATTTAGCCGCTAACACGCAGTCTTCTATAAAAGAAGATATTTACTTAATTTTCTGTACAACTGAAAGTTGTGTAACTAAGTATCATTCAGCAGGGGTCAAAACAGAATCTATAGTTTACTTGCACATTGAATTTCCTACTTTTGTTTAAATAAAACATAGAAAAGAATTTATTCTCTGCCTTAAAAATGTACACGAAAGCCCAAATAAAAAAAAATATATATAAGAATATACGTATATTGCCTATTGTCAACTGCTCGTGAGATGCGGTTATCCTAATACGCTAAATTTATCACATTCCATAATGTGTAAAATACTGCCTTCTAATACTTAGAACTTATCCTTATCGCTAGTTCTTTCTTAAGGACAAAACCGTTGTTTTATATACTTCTAACAAAACACTTAGTATTTTAGATCACAATGTCAATGTCTCACCAATCAGATCACTTCTCTCCTGCTTGATTTCAGCACATACTTGTTCCTCCTCCTCGTTAAGCTGATTATAATTGCAAATAATTTAAAATCACATATTTTACTGATTACCTGTGAGCACCCTCTGTCCCCCTGTCAGATTTAGTGAAGTAACCAAGGACATCTTCAGGTATGTTTTTTATTACCACTCGTTTTATTTGTACAGCTGATGGTGAATCCAAATGACCATGCAGAAGAAATTGATGATATTATGTTCTGCTGGTAAAGTATGATAGAATATCCAACCTTTCAAAGTTAAGATATATTCACCTTTGACACCGTTTGCAACATCTAAGCAAAGTGAAATCTTGGGACAGTGGCTTTATATGTTTAAGAAGCATTCAATGTCAAACGGGGTGGATAATCACCTCTGCTTGATGATTGCATGATGAAAATGACTGCGGTCAGAGCACTGGTGTGTGTGTGTTTGTGTGTGTGTGTGTGTATAAGCATTGTAACCCTGCCCCCCTCCCCCTCTGTTAGGCAGTGGCTAGATGTGACCTACAAATGGCGAAAATCTGCACCGAGCATTCGTACCCGGGCCAGCACGGGCTGTGGGTCGGCACCCCAGAGGACGATCTTGACTGCGTGGAGAATGGCATCAGCAGGTGACAGTCTGGCCCTGGGCATGCAGTGCCCACAGCTTTCAATAAACATTTTGCTAGCTGTGATGTCATAATGCCAGTTCTCACCTCACACCCTTAGGCGATCATGAAAACACTTCTAGTATAAATCTCCTGAGCCCACAATGATGGAACACTTCATTTGGCATGTAGCTAACTTAATTTTATCAGTTTCGAAGCATGGTTTTATTTAGTAAAATGGCCCATGATTTTCTGGGTTGCAATCCGTGTCACACTTCAGCTGTCCATATGTAAGGCTCCAGCCTTTGAAGAAATCTTAACCAAGAGCCTCTTAAGGCTGTTCTCATCAAAGAAGGACTTACAGAGCTGGCATGGACAGCTCCTTCTACCTTCTATGCCCTGTCTTCACAGCACACTACACTGTCATCCTCCCAAATGGAAACAGAAAAGTGAGCTCACCTCAGAATGGTGTTTTTCTTAGATTATGTGACAAAGCTGACAGGGCATTTTTGTTGTCAGGGCGACCTCTCTCTGCGACGACACCTCTTCTGATGTCCAAGGAATTTCCTCACTGGCCACCAGCAGACTTCCAGAGTCCCACAGAAGCTCCTTCACAGGTTCTGGAGCCATGGCAAGGTTGTTATCTATGCTGCTCCGATCCTTGAGTAAAGACCACATACCCCAGTCATACCAGTAAATAATATCCATTCAGGAATCCTTACCTATTCACAGTCCCAGACCCACCCACACAAGAGAAATGAATCCGAGACTGTCCACAAAGACCAGTCTACACCAAGGTGTACTCCACGAAGCCAGATTTCTCAGTTAATTGGGTTAATTTAAGCTAGAAGTCATGATTGTCCGATTAGTGTTTAGGTAAGGAGAATTCCTATTGGACAATCATGACTTCTAGCTTATGTTAACTCAGAAGTCCTGCTTCTCAGAACTCAGAAGTCCCCCCCCCTCTACTCAAACAGATCTACTCAAAGACCACCCACAAAGTCATGGGAATCTCACTCAATGAGTATTTGGGATGCTCGGGTACCGCTGTCTTCCTGGTCACCAGTAACAGCATCAACTTTCTCTTACAGGCTCTCCCACTTAATGTTCATGTTGAGGAGCTGGGCTTCCCATACGTTAACCCAGGAAGCAGAAAGACCAGACTCCTTCCTGGAACGATTCCGCGGCCCTGAGCTCAAGGAAGTCTCCAGCCGAGGAAGCCAGGCTCAGTCATCCGCTGGCCACCCAGGCGGACCTCGGAAGAGGAAGTAAGTCACCCGCCTGAGAGCGCTTCATGGCAGATGGTGAGAGTCTCCGTTCTCAGTCCTGTTTCAGCTCTTTCAGAGACAGTAAGCTACAGATGATATAACTTTGCTCAAAACTGTGGTTTATATACAGAAATGAAATATTGACCGTAACTGGATTCCAAGTTTAATGATCCCAAATAAGACCAAGAGACCGCAGGAATACTTTAATGCATCTGTTTTTATTTACAAGTCGTATCAGTCATTGGCCACTGGCTGTTCTCAATGTCAACAACTGTAACAACACAGATAAGTAAGTGTACTGCTCCTCTGCTACATCTTTTACGCTCCTTACTTAGAAATTTGTCTATAATAACTTAGTAATTGTCACTTTACTTTCTCAACTGGTGAAACCGGAGGGAACGTAAAGTAACCAATTTCTAATGGGATGTGGAGGTATATAAAAGCACAACCTAAAGCGCCGCACAGCCTAAAGTGCTGCACAGCATAAAGTGCCGCTGGCCTAAAGCGCCGCACAGCCAAAAATGCCGCACAGCCAAAAATGCCGCACAGCCTAAAGTGCCTCCACCCTAAAGCGCTGCACAGCATAAAGCGCCACAAAGCCAAAAGCCGCACAGCATAAAGTGCCGCATAGCATAAAGTGCCGCACAGCATAAAGTGCCACACAGCCAAAAGCCGCACAGCATAAAGTGCGCACAGCCAAAAGCCGCACAGCATAAAGTGCCGCACAGCCAAAAGCCGCACAGCATAAAGTGCCGCACAGCATAAAGTGCTGCACAGCATAAAGCGCCGCCGGCCTAAAGCGCCGCACAGCCAAAAGTGCCGCACAGCCTAAAGTTCCGCCACCCTAAAGCGCTGCACAGCATAAAGTGCCACATAGCCAAAAGCCGCACAGCATAAAGTGCCGCCAGCCTAAAGCGCCGCACAGCATAAAGTGCCGCACAGCCAAAAGCCGCACAGCATAAAGTGCCGCCACCCTAAAGCGCTGCACAGCATAAAGTGCCGCACAGCCAAAAGCCGCACAGCATAAAGTTCCGCCACCCTAAAGCGCTGCACAGCATAAAGTGCCGCACAGCCAAAAGCCGCACAGCATAAAGTGCCGCCAGCCTAAAGTGCCGCACAGCCAAAAGCCGCACAGCATAATGTGCCGCCAGCCTAAAGCGCCGCACAGCATAAAACGCTGCACAGCATAAAGTTGCCACAATATATCACCCTGCAAAACTGTAAAATGATTTAAAAAAAACGACGATGATGAGGACGATTACTTCCACATCTCTGACTTCCCTTGTCTTCAATACGCTCTGGAAACCTCAGGGATAACAGGATAACATTAAAATATATTTTGTAAAATCAGACTTGTTAAAACACAGTGAATGTTAAAACTTTCTCCTCCAATCTTACCCAGCTTGGAATGGTCTACATTTTTTTAACTGTGCAGAAACACAGTGCTCACTGGCATGAAAAACAATCTTTTAAAAACTAAAAAACAAGACTGAAAGTTTTACATTGGAATCAGAGCCTCATGTTTATTTTCATCAGCAAACTATCCCTTATTTTTGTGGTCTAATAAAAACCACCAAGTCAAAATATTAATAATGTAGTTTAACTCTGGCACCTTTTTTCAGAATACCAACATAATTCATTTAAAGATTCACCACAAAAACACAGGGATAACATAGACTTTCTCCAACCCATAGTACCGTTTGATGTCTGCTTGGTTGGTGTTGGGTGGTGTTAAATACAGTAGCTGAGCAGAGACGGGCTATCAGCAAGGATTGGTGGGCTACTCTGCCCCCTGCTGGCCAAATATGAACCTGCATGCTCACACTGGAGCTTTCAGACCACAGAAAATCAGTGACTACTTTAAAAGTGATTGGACAAGTAACGGTCAGTGACCCAAAAGCTCAGAAAAATTTACTGAACTGAAGATAAACTCTGCAATCACGCCAAATATGCATGTCATAAGTCCTCCTGTCCTCCAGGGGCGATTAGTGGTTCTGATAGCCCAGTCTGAAGAGATGCATAGAACTCCCTGCAACTCTTTCCCTTGATGAATAGAGTGTGTCCACTCTAGACAGAACCATAGCTTATTAATAATAACTGCCGCCTTGCTGCGTGATGTAAAACGAGGGGATAAAAAAAAACTGCCTTTAGCAAAAAGGAAGACAAGAAAGAAACAATAAAAGGAGAGAAAAAAGACGGAGATAAAAAGGATGAGAAGAAAGATGAAAAGAAGGAAGAGAAAAAGGATGAGAAGAAAGACGAGAAAAAAAAGGAGGAGCCGCCGTGAGTATCTGACGGGCCGCTTACTGGGTTCAGTAGAGCAGTGAGGAACTCTCTAAATAGCCCATAAATGGATCAGAAAGGCTGACTAGAAGGGCACCCAATCTGACGGACACTCAACCGAACAGGAGAGTAAAATGAGAAGTCATTTCTAACTCTTTCAGGAAAGGGGTATGGATCATGGACCCAGCAACAGACTTGTACTACAGGTGGCTCACCATCTTTGCGGTTCCCGTGATGTACAACCTGATGATGCTGATAACCAGGTCGGTGACGGGCACCCCATCACTGGGTATGGCGGGTGGCTGATCTGGGGGCCAGAGCATGTCAGTTCTGGGCGATTTTCAATCATGTCCTTCAGACAGCAATCTCCATTTGAAAAGAAGATGGTTTAGACTTCATTATGGTTTCATTATGGCTGATGATTCCGTGATGGTTTAGGCTGATGGTTCCCTGATGGTTTAGGGTGATGGTTCCCTGATGGTTTAGGGTGATGGATCCATGATGGTTTAGGGCGATGGTTCCCTGATAGTTTAGGCTGATGGATCCATGATGGTTTAGGCGGATGGTTCCCTGATAGTTTAGGCTGATGGATCCATGATGGTTTAGGCTGATGGTTCCCTGATGGTTTAGGCTGATGGATCCATGATGGTTTTGGCTGATGGATCCATGATGGTTTAGGCTGATGGTTCCCTGATAGTTTAGGCTGATGGATCCATGATGGTTTAGGCTGATGGTTCCCTGATAGTTTAGGCTGATGGATCAATGATGGTTTAGGCTGATGGATCCATGATGGTTTAGGCTGATGGTTCCCTGATGGTTTAGGCTGATGGATCCATGATGGTTTAGGCTGATGGATCCATGATAGTTTAGGGTGATGGATCTATGATAGTTTAGGCTGATGGATCCATGATGGTCTAGGGTGATGGATCCATGATGGTTTAAGCTGATGGTTCCCTGATGGTTTAGGGTGATGGATCCATGATAGCTTAGGGTGATGGATCCATGACGGTTTAGGGTGATGGTGCCCTGATGATTTAAGGTGACGGTTCCCCGATGGTTTAAGCTGATGGTCTATGCTGACGGTTCCCTGATGGTTTAGGCTGACGGTTCCTTGATGGTTTAGGCTGATGGATCCATGATGGTTTAAGCTGATGGTTCAGGCTAATGGTTCCTGCTCTCTCCATTATCTCTCCTTTCACACCTGCTCACGCTGGTCACACCTGCCTTTTAACCTGCTGTTAATTTCCTCCCAGGGCCTGTTTCAATGAACTCCAGGAGAGTTTCACCACACTATGGATTGTTGTAGATTACTCCTCTGATTTCATGTACCTCACTGACACGTTTGTCAGATCAAGAACAGGTGAGGTATAAACAATATTGTTGACCTGTACTGTTCACTTAAAACAAGAAAGCCAACATAATTTTTTCTGACAACAATTTGACATTGTCATGGAGTCAGGGGTTTTTTCTACCTTTACATGCCAAGACAAACATTTTCTTTAACAGGTTTCCTGGAACAGGGATTACTTGTAAAGGATGTGAAGAAACTGAGGGAGCATTATAGGAAAACCCAGCATTTCAAATATGACATAATTTCAGTGCTACCGACTGACATTTTCATGCTGAAAGTAGGGATCAACTTTCCAGAGCTGAGGTTCAACCGCCTCTTCAAAATTTCAAGGCTGTTTGAGTTCTTTGATCGCACAGAGACCAGAACTAACTATCCCAACATTTTCAGAATCAGCAATCTTGTGCTTTACATTCTCATCATTATCCACTGGAACGCTTGCATTTTCTTTGCCATCTCCAAGGTCATTGGCTTTGGTACAGATACCTGGGTATATCCCAACATCAGTCACCCTGAGTATGGGCGGCTGTCCAGGAAATACATTTACTGCCTGTACTGGTCCACGCTTACCCTAACCACCATAGGAGAAACACCGCCCCCTGTCAGAGATGTGGAGTACCTCTTTGTAGTGTGTGACTTTCTCATTGGTGTGTTGATTTTTGCAACCATCGTTGGTAATGTCGGTGCCATGATCTCCAATATGAACGCCTCCCGTGCAGAGTTCCAGGCCAAGATTGACTCCATCAAGCAGTACATGCAATTCCGGAAGGTCACCAAGGACCTAGAGGCCAGGGTGATCAAATGGTTTGACTACCTGTGGACTAACAAAAAGACTTGTGATGAGAAGGAAGTGCTGAAGAACCTGCCAGACAAGCTGAGGGCTGAGATTGCCATCAACGTGCATCTTGACACGCTGAAGAAGGTGCGCATCTTCCAGGACTGCGAGGCTGGCCTGCTCATCGAACTGGTGCTGAGATTGCAGCCGCAGGTTTTCAGCCCTGGGGACTACATCTGTAAGAAGGGTGACATAGGCAGAGAGATGTACATCATAAAGGAAGGCAAGCTGGCTGTGGTTGCCGATGATGGAGTCACACAGTTTGTGGTGCTAAGCGATGGTGCCTACTTCGGTGAGATCAGCATTCTGGGGATCAAGGGAAGTAAGGCAGGGAACCGAAGAACTGCCAACATCCGGAGCGTGGGCTACTCTGACCTCTTTGCCCTTTCCAAGGACGACCTGATGGAGGTACTCACCGAATACCCAGAGGCCAAAAAGGCTCTGGAGGAAAAAGGGAAAGCAATCCTAATGAAAGACAACCTAATCGACGAGGCTGTAGCCAGCGCCGGGGCAGACCCCAGGGACCTGGAAGAGAAGATCATCCGGCTGGAGATCAACCTGGATGTCATGCAGACCAAACTGGCCAAACTCATGGCTGAGTACACAGCCAGCCAGAACAAGATGAAGCAGAGAATCTCCAACATGGAATCCAGGGTGAAAATACTCAGGGAGGAGGATCTCTCAGAGGTTGTTGAAGACAAGAAGACTAAGTAATTTCATGTACAGTGTTACTATACATCTCCAGTGTTACTATACATCTCCAGCACAGCAGCGGTGTTACAAGAGTTTCATCCCTACTGCCATAGCTGTAGATAACTGACCACATTCATTTTGTACCCATCAAATCTCTGCTACTAATTGTGTGTATATTGTGTGTATATGTTTATGTGTGCATTTAATGTATTTGGGTCTAACGTGTTTAACATGTCAGAGGCCTGTAATGTACTTTGTTTGTATTGCAACAGACTGTGAAGACAAATATCCTAATAGGACTATAAAGGATATCTATCTATCTATCTATCTATCTATCTATCTATCTATCTATCTATCTATCTATCTATCTATCTATCTATCTATCTATCTATCTATCTATCTATCATACAGATGTATTTTTGTAAAACATTTTGCATAAATCTCATAAGGTAGTCTGAGGCTTTAAAAATTGTTTATAAGGATAAATTTGTGTAATACGTCATTTTTGGTTTAAAAATCGATCTTTATACATGTCATCTTTAAATGTTTAATGTATAAATAGACAGCCTCCATTGTGTATACAGGAATGTACAGCTGTCATGGAAGATCTGGCTACGGAATAAATATCTTTGTCTGCACAGATGATGATGCTAAAGGAACTGTTGACATCAACTGAGAATATGCTATTCCTAGCAGGAAGCAGGGACACTGGAGGGGCATGGATACCCTGGCAGATTCAGGGGGCCCAGCACTTTACAGGAGCCCCCAGTGGACATTTATGGGTCTCCCCTGCCCAGCAAATTCTACCCGCTGATTCATCCATGTTTCTTCAGATTGAAAATCCCAGTTACGCCCCAGGCAACAACATCACGAGACACGCTGACATGGATAAATGCTGTCTCTGCATGCAATGAAACCCCGTAGTTTGCGTAGTTGATCTCAAGCCACATTAATTGTACAGGCATATCGGAGGGCGATCACAATTTGCAGGCTTTAACATCATGCACCAGCACAAATAACCCTTTGCTGGAAAGGAAGAGACTCTCTCCACAGGCCGAGTGACATCGGATTAACGATCATGCACGTGCTGGCACTGGTGAGACTTGCTAATTATAGGCTGAGCAGATTACTCTGTTTTAACAGTGACTCGAACTGCATTTATTTAAATGTGCGAAATGCACTTTAACTCATGCATTTAGCATCTGAAAATCATTCAGATTTCAATAGAAACTGATAATACTGAAACACACAGGTTCAACTTTTAACTGAATATTCTTTGAATGTATTTAGCATTAGAATTTATTATTGCGAGCTAAAGAGTTTTGTAAGTACATAATGTCTAATATTGTGACGGAAAACATGCACCCAAGCTAGATATTTCTACATCTTTTCCTTTGATAATATTTTATCAGCAGTTCCAATAGTACACCACTATGCTAGACTGAAACGTTCTGCACTGGTACATGGGGTCCGTTTGTGAACCTGTATTCATTTTCCATTGGCGGACTGATCAAGGTTGAACTGTGTTTATGTCACCAGCAGCTCCAATCACCTCCCTGACAACAGACAATAAGCCCTGGGCTGCGTTTGACTGTGTTATTAGCAACCGGCGGTTCTCCAGGGGAATGGGGACCAAACACTTAGCAGAACATTTCTCTGTATCCAAAATAGGTTTTTACACTTTCTGCTTGGTCAGTAAGTGGAGTCGCGCTTGATGGTGAGTGACTAGAGGCAATATGACAGAAAGAACGACGGCTACTGACTCAGAAGAGTCACAAAAGATCATCTCCTTCAACTGGAGAGAGGAGAGTGTGTTGAGGAAGCGGCTAAGCTCTCTGGAGGCCATGAAGAGGCAGGTGGAAGCCTCCTTCAACCTGGACCAAAGGCTTCTTTACCACCGTTTTCAGGGTAAGCTGCAGAGAGCTGCGCTGGCCCACACACGCCTGGCCGTGCACAGGGAGACCAGCCGCGGTGCAAAGTTTGGGGCCACTGTGGACACACATTGTGGCAGCACTGGGGGGGCACTCAGAGGGGGCGTCGGGATGACGAAGGGAAAGATGCTAATCCGTAGTGGACACCAGGTACTTGCAGCTTCTCGAGGACAGGCATCAACCAGGACAGTCTGGGAACCCGTCAGGTACCCATCCCAGGCGGCTTCCCGGCAGAATAGGAGATGTGCAACCTCAGACACTAATGCTCAGGGAAGAGAAGCCATCAGCAGAAGAGGAACACGGCATCCGTGGAGTGCTGCAGTGAACTTCCATCGGGCAGAAGAGCCTTGGCACAGATCAGGAACATCACATATGGAAGTAATAACACCGACGATAAAAGATGAATCCCCTGGGCGAACAACAACCAGCACCGTTGGTCAGATCAGAACCCCCTCCCAGGAAAGGGTACTAAGTGTGCCTCAAACTTCCTGCGCAAGCTCTACACCTGTTACAATGGCAGGCAGCAACGGGACCTCCCTGATCCCAGTGAGCCGGCGGAATGAGCTGAGGGAGAGGATCCGCCGCTTTGTGCAGAGTGCGGAAGAACAAACGCGGCATCGGGGCGTGACCTCCACTGCCTACGATGCCCAGAGCCTAGGGGAAATCCTGGGCAGTGGCAAAAGGAAGAGGGTCCCCATGGATCAGCTACCGCACACCACCGAGGGAGAAGATGAGCAGAAGTGGTGGTCGACAGGCAGCAGGAGCCTCACCATGCAAAGCCTGGACTACAGGTCCTCCCGCTGGGATACTCCTGTAGAGCTTCTGGTCTTAGAGAGCTACAGTGCCCTGGTGACCAAGGAGAACTTGGAAGAGAGAAAATGGGTAAACAACAATCCTTACAATGGAAGCTTCTAGATCTCTCTAGATGAGGACAGTGAGGGTAGCTCCTCACCTTTAGGGTAGAGATGCACAACTTCATGTGTCATTAAACAATTCACTGTAAAACATTAGTTTCTATAATTAAAGGTAAATACTGTCTCATTTTGAATCCAAGTCAGGTACTATAACAGCAACTATTAATTATGCATAATCAGCACAATAAAATACCCATTGATGAACATTCCTGATAGATGTGATGAGCACGTCACCGTAACTTCACATGCCAAGGAAAGAACCTACCAACAGAAAAATCGTAACAATGCTTACATCAGCAGCACTGCGCCTTATCAGCACACTGCAAAATGCAGTTTTGGGCTATCCATTGGGTGTTTGGAGGGTTACGTGCTATATAAATCTGCTAGGAGACAGAGGAATGAAATGTAAACCATTCACACCTGACAGGCCTAGTGTGCTGCCGATTCCATCTGAAGTATCTGCACTTAAAGACAAATGCAAATTTAGGGTATCATGTGGAGCCCTCCATGAGAGGAACACGGTCCCAAGTGCGTTTCCCCCCAAAGCTTCTTCCAGTATCACCATCGTCTTTGGCCTGGTAACAGTAACAGTCGACTATTATCAGATACTGAGAGCAGATAAATATTCTACAGAGATTTTGAGACGAGGTATGGATGCACTGCACCATCCACAAAAGTGCTTAGTAATAATGGATCATGTATGTATGTATGTATGTATGTATGTATGTACACACACACTTAGGGAATTTAACCAAAAAACACTTAAATTTACACATCTCTGCATATTAATTATACATCGATCAAGCCAAAGCACAAATGTCATAAATAAATCCCCGTCGGTGGAGGAGAAAAAAATTCAGACCCAGTTCAGCTGCATTTTCGGTTATGGGACACAAAGTTCTGTGCGTTCTGCATATACATATTTTTTTCTAAAACCATCGATGTTTCATAACACTCCAGCAACCCCTCGGTAGATCGAGAGCGCTGTGGTACTGGGAGGTGGTTCTGGCGGACTCCTGATATTTGTTTAGTCAGCTGACAATTACAGGGGTGAAGTGAAAATGAACAATCATTTCTTTCAAGGGACACAAAGGGAAAAAAATGCAGTCACTTTTATTTTGCTTCATGTTTACATACCACATGTTCACTTTCTGCAGTTTTAAATCTTTTCTTTTTAGGGAGAGGGAGGGCTGGTGGGCAAGTTAATTCAATTGAACTACAAACAATGACCCGCGTCCCTTTGAGATCTGCCACAATATCACCTTTTTCTTCAACGCTTCCTTTCTTCTGGGGTCCAGAGTTTCCAATGCCGACGGTCCATGGAATCCGCAGTAGTAGAAACCACAGGTAAATTAACTTAAAAGCAACACAAACCGTGAGACCAGGGCTCGCTCACCATCATGCACTCTCGGAATATCTCTAATAGTGGTTTGATTCAAGCAGCTTTTCTGACTGGGAAACCCTGTGCAGTATCAAGGTCCAGCTAAGAGCCGAAAATGTCAAAGGTCACCACAGCATTTTCAGTGGCTATTGTTTTTTTCTCCCTCCAAAAAAAACCTTCAGTCTGAGGTCTCGCACTTAAAGATAAGGGAGGAAGGGGTTTGACATTCCATTTTTCAAAAGCATCAGTTAGCAACTCGGTACATTTTGGGCAGGGAGGGAAGAGGCAAAAAAAAAAAAAAAGGAATTGGTAAAAATCTAAATGAAAGCAGAAATTGCTTTTAAAGCTAAAGGGAACACTGGCCATAGGTAGCAGCACTATTTGACCGAAAAAGGCCGTACAAATGGTGCAATAATGTAATAAATACAGACCCTCTGAAACACAGTGAACATACGTGTGATGTGTGGGAAAGTGTCCTATCTTTGAGAAAACTACAGAGCAGCGTTTCCAAATCCCATCCTCGGGGTCCCACAGACAGTCCATGTTTTTGCTCCCTCCCAAGTCCTGAGCAAAAACGTGGGCTGTCTGACAGGGAGCTCGGAGGTAGCAAAAGCATGGGCCGACTGTGGGTCCCCGAGGACCGGACTGAGAAACACTGCTGTGGAGAGTGTGAACCGGGAAGACTTCTGGGCGACAGAGCGAGGAAAACGAAACGCCACAGCAAAAGGCAGGCAGCACAATTCCCTAACATTCTGATTTTTTTTAAGTGCACTTTCATTAGCTCAAGGAATAAACAATCTCAAATCCTTTGTGACATGTAATATTCATCTCTCTGCTCATGAAAATCATGTGGAAAACACTTTTTTTTTTCAATTACAAACACTACTTTAGATCACCAAGAAGGACGACACAACAATAATGTATGTGCGAGGTGCCTCCCTACGTGCTCCGTTTAGGAACTCAGACTTCAAAATTCTGAAATGCGCAAAGATTCCAGATCATTACAATGTTTCCTTCTGCTGTCTTACAGATAGGGAACGAGGGTCAGTTTCAACACCAAACCAGGAGGGGGCATGATAATGTGAGGACTGAGTAACAGGGCTGGACACTACAACACTGAAGATCTTCCTCTATTATTCACTCGTACAGAGGCCATTTCTCAGCGATGACATGATCTTTTTTTTTCCCCCCACAGCAAATCGTCTCAACCTTTCCTACACCAAAAAAAAAAAGAAAAAAAAAAGAAAAAAAAGAATTGATTTAACCCTTAAAATAAATAAGGAAAAAATCGATTCTGTACAAACCAGACAGGGAGATATGTAAAGCAAACACAGGCAGGGAGTTTGATCATGTGGTTTCTCTGCTGCCCCAGTGGAACCAGCGCATGTGGACCTGGACCAGGAGGCCGCCACAGACGCTAGCGCCCTCTACAGGACGGGCCTCCGGAATTTTTCACTATTATTTTATGTTTGTTTGTTTGTCGTTTCCTCCGGCAGGGACAGCGGCGCCCAGCCGCGCTGGCTTCTCCACGGTGTGCTCTCTCTCCATGCAGTCGCGGCTGGCTCACAGCATGCCGAACCCTTTGGCGTACATGATGGCCTTCAGCAGCCTCTCCTTCAGCTTCTCCCGGCTGTTGTACTCAGGGAGCAGCAGAACATTGAAGCACGTGTGCGACGTGGGCAACCTGAGGACGGCACGCCGAAATGCGGAAATCACCCATTTCGTTCTCGCCTTTCTTTCATATTAAAAGCAGCGTGTGGAAAATAATGCTAATCGCCTGAAACAAACCCCACTCATTCTCCTCAGTCTCCAGTAGTAGCAAGGTAGCATGCCAGCTGAATAACTACACCAGAGAACTTTAGCAAATATCCATCCATTTGCATCGGTTGCAAAGAAATTAACCCTAATAATGTCTGACACCAAGATATTTAAAATCATCATGCATTACGTCATTCTGCTCCACCAAGTTTTCAATGAATAAACTACACATAAAAACAAACTGTAGCTGTCTGTCTGTCATTTTCAAACAGCCCCGCCCCTTCTCTGAGCCAATAAGGTGCCCCATTGGCCCCGCCCCTCTACCTTACCTGTCTGTGTCAGGGCCGTTCTTCGCAATTATCATCTTAAGCTTGCCCAGCCCCCCCACGGGCGCCCGGTCCGTGCCCGTGGTGAACTGCAAGAACAGCCGCTTCTGCTCCTCCCCGAAGGAGTGCACCGTTTCCCAGAAGTCCCTGGGGCAGCAAAACAATCCAAATTACCATTCTTTACTCATTCCTGGGCTCAGATTAACCACGACACTTCTGACAAGAAGACTCAACCGAAATTCACAATCTGGTGACAAAATGCTAATTTTTTTAAAGACGAATTTACCTAATTATGCGGGAGTCCTTGTTGTAACCACCGTCATATTCCGTTGTTTCCTCCAGCGCTTGAAAGTCTAAGTTCTGGGTTTGGTGCAGAACAGAATATTTAAACAGGAGGGCAGCTGTTTGGAAAATCATACATGAAAACAGCAGAATGGTTCACTTCCAGCGTAAGGCAGCCTCACCCTGCTTCCACAGATTAGTAGCTCAATCTCTTCAGGTCGAAATAAATATTTTAGAGGCGACTCGTTAGTGACCATGTGAAAACCTCTTCTGAATGCCTTGAACTGCTTTTCTACTGTTTTGTTGAGCATGAACTCGGCATACAGGGCGACAAACTCCTGCAAACGACAAAAAGATTCAGCACTTTCTCCCTCAAATTGTATTCCGAGTATTTCTGCTTATGCAAGACATCCTGAAAACCCATTTCCCCCAACTAGCTGGCACCGTGACATAACACACACCTAACCTAAAATTAAGCCATTCACTGAAGTGGGTAAGTCAGAAGCACAGGGGACTATTACTCGAATCCCTACACCCTCAAGCCATATCACTGGCGGAGCAACACAGATGCCGGTTCACCTTTCTGTTCTCGTTGGTAACTGGTATTTTGTCTCCATTCTCCCGCAGGTTGTACATGAGGGGGTTTCCAAAAAGGTCAGTCTGGGATATCTGGAAGGTGATCATCATGTCTTCCTCCACGCTGCCCTCATACTCCAAGAGCTCCTTCAGGCTCTGGTAGAGAACCTGCAAGGTCACAGCTGCACTCAGCAACGCTAAGGACTCGCCAGTCAACACCACATGGATGCGTAATCACGTCGGACGTCAACACAGCTGCTGCTAAATCAGTTCCATGGGAGCAGCTGGCTCGCTATTTGACTCTCTGAGGTAATAAAAGATCCCTGGGTATCTTCTGAAAGAGTAGGGGTGGTACCCCGATGCCCTGGCTAAACTGCCCAATGTGGTGTTTTCAAATCTGGCCTCCTAATCATCCCCTCATTGGTGAATTCTCTCCTGCCCCTTCACCACATTGGCTACTGTGTGGTGAGCGTACTGGCACAGAATAGCTGCTGTCGCATCATCCAGGTGGGTGTTACATGGTGTTGGTGGTTGAAGTGGCTCTCCATTGGTTCTGGATGTCTTGTAACGTAATGTAACGCGGTGTAACATACATCAAGCATCATGCACAAATGGTGAAAAACCATCACAATTTAAAGGAAAGAAATGGTCTTCAGAGGGTTTCCAGAACATTTCGAAGAACAATCAGTTACCGGGTGAGAATCTGCCAGGTCTCGGAAGGTTCCTTTCTTGCCCAGTAACTTCCTGTAGACCACCATAGGGAAGTGGATGTCAAGGATGCAGTTGTTGTAAATGGCCAGGCCCAGGACGATCCCGATGAGGGTGAACTGACCCTCATTCTCGAAGGAGGACGGATTGAACCAAAACAGCTTTGTGGTTTCGTCATATGTGAACATTCCTGCAGGGGACGTTGAGATCAAAATCAGGACTGAGCTGAATGGAACTGGAAGAACTCCCATAGGCAGCCAGGGTTTATGCATTATGCATTGCACTCCACTCCACTCCCTAAAGAATTCTACAGTTAAAAACTTACCAGCTGTGGCATAAACTCAAATAAAAATGTTCCTTTAGAAGAGTGGTGTTACAAACCACAATTACTTGTCACACAAATCCACCTTTCAAGGGCAGTGATGAGTCATACCAATGTCTGGGTTGAAGATCTCCTCCACCACCAGCTGGAAGAACTCTTTCGACACCCCTCCTTCATCGACACCTTGCTCTCCTTCAAACTCGACGTACAGCTGCTTCTTAAGGTCTGCAGGGTTCTCCATGGCGATCATCTCCAGCTGCACCAGGAAGAGACGAGAACCGTCAGCCTATTTGATTAAAGGACACCTGGCAGGTAGAGATGGGAAGGGAGGGGGGGTGCCAAAATGAAAGCCTGGCCAACCTCCAGATCACTGCGGATGGAAAAACCTCGCTTTCGAATAACCAAATAATGGCCGAAACCAGATCCGGATCAGCATGGAGCTTCCTCACTGCATTATTACCATAAGCAGTGTCTCTGAACCCCAATACGAAGCAAAAAAAAAAAAAAAAAAAAAAAAAAAAAAAAAAAAAAAAATCGAGGAAATGATTCATCCCAGAGGTTCTGCAAGGTCACTTACCAAGACAGAGCTGCTTGGTGTTCAAACTACAGGGGACCTGGACTGCTGTTCTGAAGCAATGAAAGCCTCCCCTTACTAAATGAGTTTTATGTAAGCTTATCTGAAAGGGGCTGAATGGAGAGAGTGAAGATCCCACCTCAGCATTATTCAGAAGCATACTCAAAATTACTGGGGAAGACAAAGCAATGCTGCTGCTCATTGAGTATACGAGAGGTATTGCTACATAGCTACACGGTGAAAAGGTACGACATTTAAGAAAGCATTTCATACTGGCTCCTCCCACTCAAACTGAACTCCAAAAACAGCTTCGGCAACCAACTGCTCTGTAGAAGTACAGGCCTGTGGCGATACTCACTCTGACCAGGGCGTCGTCGATGATGTGGTCTCTGCGCACCTTCAGTCGCAGGTAGGGATTCAGCTGCTGCCCCTGAACCAGACTGTACAGAACCGTGATACGTCGCTCGCTATACATTCGGATCCTGTTGTCATAGTACAGTCCCAAGTTCTTGGTGACAGCATTGAGGACAAATGGGCAGGTCATGAAGGAGAATTTATTCTCCGTTTCCACCTTGAAAAAGGTGTAGTCCTTGTCCATCTCCAGCACGTCGTTCAAGGGCTCGTTGATGAATTCCTCGAAGGGGATGAGGGGTCGGCGGCAATCGATAGTCTTAATGCCTAGCTCTGTTTCCAGTGGGTCCACACGAGGGCCCTTCTTGTTCCGGCGTTCCTCGCCGAGCAGCTCCTGCAGGGTCAGCTCGCTGGATTCCGGTATCGGCTCGTCATCCTCCTCCTCGTTGTGGTCCGTGTCCAGCTCACCACCCAGCAGGTTGGCGTAGTAGACGATCTTCAAGCATTTGGTGGCTGCCACGACGGCGTCGTCGTCGTTAACCAGATTGCGGCTGTTGAACTCGTTGCTGATAACCTTGTAGGTGATGAGCTGCTGGAAAGTCTCCATCATCCGCCGGATCTGCTCGGCACTGTACTGAGACCAGAGGCGCGCCAGTTTGGCCAGCGCCGCCAGCGGCAGCTTGCTCATGGCCTTGCAGAAGAGCGGCAGGGCAATCTCCAGGTACTCGGGGCTGTGGAGGTTGCTGTTCTCCATCACGATGACAAACAGGTTAAGATAGTTGGGATCCCTCGAGTACACATTGTGGTACGTCAGGTCACATTCCACATTGGGGGATAGGTACACCAGTGCATTAAGGAAAGCCGCCTCAATCTTCTCATTGGCCAGGAGTTTGTTATAAACCCGCCTCACAGCATCAATGTCCACAGACACCTCATCAACCCCCAGCTTTTGGACATTGTTGTCCCCCTGCGAAGCACCTTCCCCGAGGCGAGAGGAAGAGGCTTCGCCATCTTCCTCCATAGCAGCAGCAGAGCAGGCCGCCTTCTCCTTCTCATCCTCATCCTTGTCCTCGTCCTTGGCCTGGAGCGACTTGAGCTCCTCCTTGGTATGCGGCTTTGTCTTGCGGAAGCTCTGCACTAAGCCCTCAGCACTGGAGAAGACCCGGCCAATCACCCGAATCAAGGGGGAGTAGTCCTCTGTCTCCCCGCAAATCTCCAGGATCTCATACACCTTCTCCTCTGTCAAGAAATTCAAATCTGCCAAGACAGCAATATATGCGTTTAGGGGAGAAATAACTCACATGACTGTGATATTTATGCTACTTTTAAAGCAATCTAATCTCTTCTGGATTTCTGGGCATCCACACTTAGGGGAGAACATCTGCAGGTGAGTAAACTTATACAACTAGAAGACCCACAGCCACAAATACTAATGCAATTTTGAAAAAAAGGAAACAAAACGGAACCTACAATTTTGAATCCCACATTTTGGAGCTCACTCTGCTGCAGCAGACAAACAGGTGCCTCATCATCTGACAGACCAGCTGATCAATTTTATTGCTAAGTTCTAGCCAATCAGATGCTGGCATTTTGGTTAAGCCGAAAAGTGTTTTATCATACAGTGCTGTGGAGCAGATTTGAGGCCAATCCAGAACCAATCCAAATCAGGAAATGGAGCTGGAGCTGGGATCGGAAAAAAAAAACTACGTGGAACAGAACTGGAACTGAATGCGAATTTCAGGGAGATTTGAATTCCAACTCCAGTTCCATTTCCAACCCTGCTGTGGAGGACAGAGACAATTCAGATTTATGGTTATAATACAGTGCAGCTTAGAAGGCAAAGAACGAAGAGCTAATGCAACAAAGAAGGTGTAGGGCGGAGAAAAATTCATTTTGCTGCCGCAGGCCACGATGGGTCAATACATCACTCATGAGAAAAGGCAGTGCGTGCTGAATTAGTTAATGGACATGCCTAAGTGGAGTGTGATACACTGCATCGCAATGGTTTCCAGATCAGCCTCAGGGTAATGTTTCATCACACTAAAAAACTGCCTGCTATTGGGTCGTCTATGCGCTCGCGTGAATGCAATCCAATTCTATCGCGACAATAATACAGGCATCAGAAAAAAACTCAAGTTTCTCGGGCCACCGGAGGGTCGGCTGCTCAGCTCAATTGCTCTATGCTCCGCTCCCTGGGCTAACTTTAGCAACATTAGCTATTCCAAGGAGGAGCGTTTCGAAATTGCCCCGACATTTGTCAAAGATGAAAGGGAATTGCAAACAGCCATCGGGTTCAACGAGGCTTTGTGGCAAACCATCTGCTATAAAAAGGCACGGCGCTAAAACCAAAACTCGACCCACGATCTGATGGTTCGAAGGCGGATGCGATTCTGGGCTGGGCGGCCTGCTGGTTTACCTTTAAAGTCATCCCTAGCAGCGTGTAGCTCCTTGCGGCTCATCGTCCTGTCGCTGCAGGCTGAGTTGTGGTGGACTCCCTTGGCACTGTTCTCTAGGTAAGCAGAACTCGTCCCTTTCTTGGAGGGGTGGGGATCACAGAGTTTGGCATTAATCTTATAAAGCTCGAGGGCCTTGACGGCCGCCGCGTTGTTATCCATACGCTGGAAACGCGGCCAGGAAGCGCAAAACTCATTCGTGCAGGCTTCATTTCCGCAGCCCTCGGTTAACTGGTGGTAGTAACGCTCGATTAGATGTTTCGCAGCTGCCCGCTTCCTGGATCAGACATTCAGACATGAGGCACAAGGGTTAGTATAGAGTGGCACCACCAGCAAAGAGATGCACTCAGACACTAGAGACAGTGCGGACTCTCTCTGTCGCTTCCTTTTGAGGAAAAGGAAGAATGATGTGCATAAAATGCACACACCAGTCCTTGTGACTGACTATGAATATTCAAAGGCACCAACAACAATGAAACAGTGAATAAAAAAAAAAAAAACAGATCGACGATTTGGTGCTACAGTGGAACTCTCGAAACAGATGCAATAACTTGTTCAATTCAGCAACTTCAAAATATGTCCATCTAATCACCAAAAATGACAAGGGTGTACAAAAGACAGAGAAAAAATAATGGGGGAGGACATGGCAACCAGTTAGACATTCAGCTTGCGCTGGAGCTGAATTTGAAAGCCAAACTATACGTGGGACAGTGGCTGGAGGTGCAGTGCATTGGCAGGGAGGTTTAGCCTAACAGAATACCTGTACACAGCTCAAGGGTAAAGGCATATTAACACAGAATGAACTGCAAACAAGCTGTGCAAGAAATGAAAAGAAGCAGCAACTTGACAAGAACAACAATTATTTTCACACAGAAGACTGAGAATATTAACACACAATAAGGAAACTTAGCTGTCAATCTCCCTCTGACAAGCTTACTGGGCTATCAGACCAAAAGCAGGCAGCAAAGACCAAGCTAGGTTTAACCAAGTTTACACATGGTTTCACATGGGGGGGGAAATACATAAAGACTCCCTGAGCATCAAACTTCAGAAAGTGTCACACACTGGCGTTTCAAGAAGAACCAAGCGGGGTCACTATTCTAAAGGCTAAGCATGCCAGTGTGAAATTAAACCACTTCCCTCCCTGATCAAGCATGAATCAATCGCCCTGTATCACACAAAGGCACAGCTTAGAAAAGGCGCCCTCGCCCTCAGAGAGCTGCCCTGCACAGCTGACTGCCAAGCACCAGTCACAGCATGTTAAAAAATGCAGAAATATGACAACAAACATGACACGCTGCTACAGGAGGCTGAGCCCAAAGGAGGCCAAACGTGACGGGAACCGCGCCGTCTCAGGAGTTTAATTATGGGAGGGATTACAGTCACGGGCTGCACTGCTCCATTCTTAATTTTCACCAAATCACTGCAACCAAACTGTCTTGTTTTCTGACAGCTGTGCATTAATCAGCTGACTTCTACCAGAATCAATTGATATCCAAACATGCCCCCCCTTACTGCCAGACCGACGTGAGAAACAGTTCACTGGTGTCATGGCAGAAACCACAGAAATCCAAGGGCCAGCGTAACCTCCACATAGGCAAAAGCAAAAAAGAAAAAAAACACAAACAACAGGGAAGTGTTCGTGTGTGTGTGTAAGTGAGAGATATTCACACTGGTTCAGCACCAAATTAATATTGTTCCCAGCCCAGCTTTCGGTTTCAACAAAAGATGTTACACAATAAAAGAGCTGAACTGCAAATGAAACACAGGAATTGAACATGAAGACAGTGCATGCTGGGATGAATATGTCTACTGCTGAAAGACCTATGGGAGAAGAAGAGGCTTTGACTATTAAAGCAATATTTCACATTCTGCTTAAAATGTGTGAAATGACATACTGTCAAATTTCATGACAAACATTTGTTATACCAGACAACAAGACAAACAACTAAAAACTGATGATTACATTTATTAATCACAATGCACATAATTATCATGCTTTGTTTAGAAAGGACCGGCTTTCAAATCATGCATTAATAGAGGGGTTTGGCGAAAACATATGACCACACAAGATTTTCATAAACGTGATGTCAGTGAAATAATTATTAAAGACCAATTGCATTTCTGAAGAACCGAATCTTCAGCAGTAGAGTATAAACCCCATCAGACCAAGACCCTTAATAACACAGAACAGGGTTAAGTCAAGACAAATAGTGAGTTTAACACTCCCCAGACAATAAAACATGGTGCCCAGTCATGCACTAACATTTAATGTCTGTCTAAATGTGTAACTTTGGGAAAATGGACACGGCACTGGTCTTCCAAAAAAACACAATAGTTAATTTGGTAACCTACTACCGGGACGAAAACCTAACTTGAAATACGTCGATATGGAGCCGGTAACACATTCATAGATGGAGAGGGGGGCAAACGGGAGAGCAGCACTTACATTCGGCTTGCTTCAGGGTTTTCTATGTCAGACTCCTCTACTGATCTGAAAGAGGGGAGCAGAGAAGTGAGGGGGACTGAAGGCCTCACGCCACCAGCAGGTTTGGGAACGTTGCCGTGTTGCTGACTTACACGCTGATGCACCAGCAACCACATTTACAAAACAACTCAATCCTAAGCTCACTCAAATACTGCAGAGCCTTTATGCATATTGTTAACCAAAGTCTGCATATAATGACATCCTTATCTTCGATTCCTCGCCTTTGGACACTGCAAAAACCCTGTTTCCAAGTATGGCATCCATCTGGCTGCAATGCAAGTGTCAATAATTTATTTTTTTTTAAGTTAACTGGAAGAATACATCTAAGGCAAAAAAAAAGCAATATCAAGAGTACCAATGAAAAGGTCACTTTGAAAAAGATAATGCAATCAAAGCTTATCCACACTTATCCGTGTAGTTTCCCCTGTGTACATGCTTGCCCATTTTTACTAGCGTGGTAAGAGGGGTTTGTTTGTCACACTAGTTAGCTTGGTCTAACGAGAGGCGATGACGCGTAACACCACGTGGATGCTCGGTAGGAACTTCAGCAATCAGCAGGACAATTCTTTAGAAAAATGCGCCAGGAATTTTCAGCAATTCTCTCCCTCCAGATCTAACGAAAAGTACCAAATACGAAGACATTTATTAGCTGGATTTACATCCGTGCAGCTGGTAACACAGCAACATATTATAAATCGCATTTCAGCATATGACAAGTTTCAACTGTACACTGCACGCGGGGTATTCCAAAATCTATTTGACCATTAACGTTCAGTCAAGAAAATATCAAGAATACTGTAAACTAATTTCAATGGGACCAATTCTGATCCTTTTAAATTATACATATCATTAAGCAATCGTAAAAAGGCAAAGCGTATACGGCGCGACTCAGTATGCAACTTAAGAATACTATTATTCTGAATATAGAATATACACAAAATACAGTGCTATGTGTCACTGTTACCTTTACCAGCAGAAGCCCGTTAGTTTCGATCGCATTCCGCTCCAACATACAGTATACTTACACTTGTACATTTATTTACTAGACGCGCCAAATCAACTGGCAACACTGAGCAAAAGACGTAGCTCTGCCTGACGAACAGGCCACACCGAGCCGGTCTGACAGCTTAGACCTGCGGGACAGCAGCCATTTATGCAGCTGATAAACAAACAGCACAACCCGAGCGCGAAAAGCTAGGCGGCTGTTAGCCAGGAGGCTATCCGGGGCGGAGAGCCCCGCAGCCGTGAGCCAAGGACCAAAGGTGCAGGTCGGAGGGCGTGTGCGTGCGCGCGGGGGGGGCGTCGTAGTAAACATCTATGTGGGAATGTGACACTGACAGGCAGGCCGAGTACAGGATAATGACAGTGCATGTTAGCGGCTAGCTAGCGGCTACACGCTCCCCGCGCTGCTAACGAGTTTACAACGCCGCAGCTTCGCAGTCGCCTAGCCAGTGGCCCATGGCTAGACCCGTTAAGCTGCCGCTATACGGCCAACACACCATATCCCCAACGACCGGGCGTTATATCAAACAAGCCATGGGCTGGCACTCTCCCCGTTACGGACGCGCTTCTGTGGCAGCAGGCGCACTTTCCTGACGGATTAGCCCGTTAGCCTAGCTACACCCCCCGGGCCTCCTAACTGATTCGGCGCAGGCGGAATCCCCGGTGCTCGCCTAGACGGTACACCGACCTGTCGTATCCTGCTGCCGGGGTGGACTCGGCCTGTGGCGGCGCGCACTCGCAGTCCTGCTTCTCTTCGGAACTCATACGAGACTCTCCCTGCCTCGGTCGCACCGCGTCGTCTGTGTGTGTGCGTGTGTGCGAAGGTGTCCCTCGTCGGCCCGGCTGTCGGCCCTTCGACGCGGCTCGTTACCGTAGACTCGTACTAAACAAGGGGGTGGGGAGGGGGTCTGCGAGCTCGCTAGTGCGAGGGACTAATTTTCATTTTAGGCCCCGTTCTCACCGCACAAGGTAATTTCTGCCATCTTGGTTTCAGTCGGGCTTTGCCGTGTACAAAGCCACCTATCCCAGCATGCATTTCGGCCGCCGCCCCCCGCCAGTTTGTCTTTCCTGACCACAAATGTCAGGGGAAGAGAAAAAACAGCGGGGTGACGTTGGATTCGTGACTGAAGCTGCGATGAAGACACATGCCTACTACTTTGCGATCATAACCCCCACGGTTGAGACTTTAGTTTGGTGCAAGTGCTGCAAACGTCCCCTGTCTGCTAATTAGAGTCCTGCGAACGCACTTGGCGAATAAGAGTTACTAGACCCATGGGATGCACAAATCCAAAACAAGTAACACTTGTTTTCTTGCAGAATACTTACGAGTTTTCCTGAAGCCTTAGTTTTACTGTACCTTCAATTATCGTATAATGCAAAGCTACACGAGACAATGGGCATTTGTTTCAACTAGTACGTATCACCCTAACTACTGCTGAGTTTGCACCGATCAGGATTAGCGTTTATTACGTTTCATTGTATGGTGTGCGATGACAATAAAGGCTATTCTATTCGGTCATACTATATAAAACGGGTTTTCCAACACTGTGTTACAGAAAACACTCTTGGTTGTAAGCTTTATTTATATCATAAAAAAAGTTTTTTTGGAACAAGTTCAGAAAAGGATTCATGAACATATCCCTCAATTCGAGCACACGCAATATCTCTGTCGTACCTGCAATATATGATAGCATCCTCTTTCTGTCATGGCTGTACTAGCTGGGTACTGAAGGGCCAGAGGCGTACACCCACTGCCCTGTGTGTGACCCTTGGCTGTATCTGTGTATGAAACCCATTGCCCTGTGTGTGAACCATTCTTCTTCATGCTTTCCTCCTTTCTTGAAATGTTAAGGCATGTGCTCATTAAAGATAATTTGCACTGTTTGGTGATAAGCGGGGTGTGCGGTGGTGCAGTGGTTAGCACTGTCACCTCACACCTCTGGTTGGAGTCTCCGCCAGCGTTCCATGTGTGGAGTTTGCATGCTCTCCCCGTGTCGTCGTGGGGTTTCCACCGGGTAGAGAGAGAGAGAGAGAGTGAGTGAATGGTGTGTGAGTGTTCCCTGCCTTGCACCCATAGCCTCCATGATAGGCTCCAGACCCCCCGTGACCCTGAATAGGATAAGCGGTTTTAGAAAATAGATGGACAGATGGGTGATAAGCACCTCCTTCATGTTTTATAACATGAACATACAACCCTTGGCAATGATTATGGAATCACCCAATTTTTTACTTTGTGGAATAAAACACACAAATGACAGATATGACACCAAACAATTTTGTTTAATAGCTGAACATTCTCGCTACGTGATTCATCAGTTAAAAAAAATAAATAATAATTCTTCTTTACTCCTCCACGGACTTTCATAACGACCTAAATCCTGTATGGGCTTCACTAATGAAAAACAATATTATCAAATAGCAGTTTTCATAATAGCTTTGCATGATGGAGTTTGCCAGGGACCATATTTAAAAATTTTTTTCTACCATAGGTGACCATTTTTCTACCATAAATTTTCAGTCGGATTGAGATCTGTTTCTGGTCCTGTAACTGACATAAGGCCCCATATCATAAATATTTGGGGGAATTCGCATCTTTATGTGTTTCATTAGAACGGCACCAGACAAAAGTTCCAGCATCATCCTCTTGGCCAATGGAGATTCGTGATTCATCACTGTACATCACTTTCATCCCATCATCCTCACTCCATGATTGCTTCTCTTTAGCCCACTGTAATCTTAATGTTTTGTTCTGTTGTTTTGTTATGTGTCAGTGCTGGTTTTGGTTTGGCTATTCTGCATGTAAATCCCATTTCATTCAACCAATTTCTTTCAGTTCGGTCACACACATGGACTCCTGTTTTCACCCATTTGTGTCCTATTTGTATTGTTGTATATTTTCTATTTCCAAAGCCTATTGCTTTGAGTTTTCTATCTGGGTACTTTGACATATATTTCTCAATATATATTATTTTATAACCTTCCCATTTCGTTCATACCCTCACCAAATTTTAGACACGGTTGACTGGGAAGAACCAGCATATTTGCCACGCTCTGTGTGTGACTTCCTTCTCTGAGGAATTTTATAATCCTTTGCATTGTTTCGACTGACAGTTCTCTAGTTGGGGTCATGTTTCTTTTCAATTAGCCACGTCCACCAGCTCGGTAAGGTATGTAGACACTCGTTTTTAACTGTAGACCAATTTGCATTTTTGGACTTGTGCCGGTGTTTGTTTTAGAAATGAAAATTACAAGGATTACAAGATGATTCTATAATGTTTTCCTCATTACTGAGTGATTCCATAATTTCCCCCCCTACTTGATCACTACAAAAACATGCCACTAATTAAGATAAGTTCATTTAATTTCTTTGCGTTATGTTTCATGAAGCCACTGATGTACATCTATTAAATAAAAATTGTTTTGCGCCATATCTGTGATTTAATTGATACTAAGTGAAAATGCTGGATGAGCTTCCTCTGAGTGTGGTGATTCTATAACTTTTGCCAGTGCTTGTTACGTCACACACTAAGCACACCAGCAACGTAGACATTTGAACATTACGTAGACGTTTTTTTTTATGTGGGTAGCGGTGCATGCGCTTCTACCAGAATATACACTCTCTCTGCACTTACACTTCTCACCAGTAGATGTCAGTCTTGATGAAAAATCCTACCTTAAATGTTATTGATGAAAAATATATTCAACAGACAATAAAAATATAGGGGTCTGTAACATATTGATGACATAATATAATATAAACTTCAACTTAATGTTCGGGTGTCACCAACATGCTACTGCCATGTGGAAATATTTGATCAGTAGTGGTCTTGGCTATTGATTGGAATCCATTTTCCAAAGCAAATATGTGTGTGTATAAAGACAGCCTGACACAGTTAGGTGCTTATATACGACATAGTTGCTTCCTCCCTTAAAGTTCATTGAAAGGTCAGCATCATGCTTATCTAATAGAGCTGATTAACATACACAAGGTCACTCTCTCAGACTTCTAGCTGAAGCATTAGGCTGCTATCTGTATGGGCTGCCCTTCTCTGTCAGTGTCTGCATGCAGACTGAAAGCATGCTGTTTTATTTTAGGTTTACATATCTAAATGACAAGTAGCGCCTCTCTACAAGCTGCACCACGTCACATGTATGATGACCAAACATATACAGACACAGTAACCCTCCGTCCTTCGCTCTTCTGCATGCCTGGGTCTGGTCCGTAGCTGCCAGTGGAGCATGAACTCCAAGGCCTGCTCCTAGTCATCATCACTGGAGGCTTTTTCAGAGCACTGGAGCTCCCCCATTCACTCTGAACTGCAGTTCTCACTTCTATCAGGTTGGTATATCTGGGGGATTGACGAGGCCCAGTGCTTTTCTCTCCAATAAGTAAGAACCCCAAGAGTTTTTGGTTCTCCTCTGTTGTCTTCTGGCAGTCCTAGATAAATGTATATATTATATATATATTTATATATACAGTATAATCGCTTAAGCTCTTCTTCCATTTTTTGTACATTTATTCAAGGTTCCCTTTTCAAGGTTCAAATTTAGCCTAAATTCATATTGTGTTGCTTGACTATTTTCTTAGATAGCTGTTGTGTATAATGCTATACTAGAAGATATGAGATAGATTTGAGAATATTAGTGATTAAAAAGTAATTATAGAGATTTTTGTAAAATGCATATCGCTTAACTTTTCAATGCAGTTCATGGCCACTGAAAGATTACAGCAGCTAATGGTCCAGACCTTCTTTGAGGGCAGGAATGATCAGGGCGGAGAAACACCCCAGAATCCCTGTCAACATGGTTCCCGCTTTTGCTTGCTCCCATTTTTTTAATCGCAGGTAGCCGCAGTGCCCTGTTTCTCACCGCAGCGTCCGTTCTTTGGGATTCCCGGTGAAGCAGTGTGCAAGAATAAAGAGGTTTACTGCAGTGGCTACAGCAGGCAAGAGGAATCTCTCGTCACACTGAATAATGCATTAGGTGGCGTTGCCGAGGAGAGTCGCCCCTTCCGCGGCCGTAAGGAGTGCTGACGCCTTGAATATAAACAGCTGTTTAGCCCCAGTCGGCTATGGTGGAGCCTGCATCCTTCTTCACGAGTCGCTGGAGTCTTTGTCGACAGGGCGCTTTTACAAGCGCAAGCAGTGGAGCGGCAATGTCATTCTCTTTCTGCTACTTTAAAATACACTAATATGCACTCAGCTGCAGATGGGAGTGGTCGGCCTCCTTCTAGCCAGGGCTCTGAAACATCCTGTATCCTAAATAGGGCGCCTCCTACACGATGGACATGTGGTCCACGGGTGTCAGGCCATAAAACCCCATCAACAGGCATCCCCAAGCATGGGCAATCAATGTGGAGAATGCTGACAGTGTAGGGATTCTGGACAAGCCCCTGTATGGTTCCCGCTTCTCGTCGTTGCTCATTCTCCCGTCATGCCTCTGTGGTTCCAACACACACTCCACACTAATCCTGTCCTCTTGTTTAAAACAATACATGTTCATCAATAGAATGTCCAATCGAACCTCAACATGACACACTGCATGGATTCATACTAACCGGCCACCATGAAATGCAACGTGTACAAGCATGTTTTTCAATTTCTCTCTTGCATCCCGGAGTTCACGCTCAAGGAATCGCATTTGTAATAAATCCCAGGTTGGGTAACTGACACTGAATTGCCTCCATTGGGAATTATTTACTGATTTTCATTTTAAATAAGGCAAAGCTGTTCTCCTCCTTCATCATGGCACGGACTTTGTTTGACAAATCCCAACGGCCGGCTTGTAAATCCTCCCTCTCCTACATATCCTATTATGGAATTAGAAATAGACCAGAAATAGAATTATTAAAGGATTTATCACTTGCTATTGCTAATTAATCATCCATAGAATATATATTTGCATGTCTAGGATTTTAAACTGAGCAATCTGCATGTTGTGGTTTGTGTTTTAAGACCTGCTGAATGACGGAGAAAGGCAGTAAGCCAGGAATCCTGTATCAGCTACTTGGGAAACATTGTCCTGAGAGCGTGAAAAATAATACCCTTAATTCTGAGAAACAGGGCACAGGTTATTTAACTGAATTGTCATTTTTAAAAAAGAGCCCAGTGGAGGTGTACTTGTGGGCAAGCAATACACAACTGGGGCTTTTTACTGTGGGACTGAGATGTTTTTCCTATAATTCGGTGGGTGTCATAAACGCAGACAGCTGCAAAGGTTCCACGTGACCTCTGACCCCAGCGCGACCCCCTTGATGCTGCAGGCACACATGATAGTAAGGAGCTTTGCTCTTTCTATTAGGAAATGTTTTATCCGAGACCAAGAGGCAGTTTTCAAAAAGTGATTTAACTAAAAACCCAGCTGCTAAGAATGCAAATGCTTCATTTTTGTTTCCAGGGGTAGCAGTTTGCTTCTGCATTGTTTGCTTTTATAATGTTTAATTATGTTCAAAGCTTATCTGTTGTGGTTTGAACTATTAGGAACTTTTGACATGAAAGTCCCCCCACCCATCCAATACCCCAACACATAACTCCCATTTTGCTTGCTAAAATCCCAGAGGGGAGGGCTGGGTTTTTATGGGGAAACCTCCCCATATGAGATTGCTCCCCCTTGCCTTTTTTCAGGGACTGGTACTTGCCCCCCCCCCCGCCATTATTGCAGTGCCCATGGAGACAGAGAGGCCTTGGCGGAGGATGAGGTCTGATTAGGAATTTATGAAGGCCCGGTTTTCAAGCGAAAGCATTGGGCCATCCTGGGTCATGATAAGAGGACCGGAGTTCTGAAAGTAGCGCTCAAGGCCTGAAGCGGCTGCTTTGTTCCGGGCTGTTCCGGGCTGTTCTGGGGTGCGCGCCACAAGGCGCTACCTGACCTTAAGCGAGCAGGCAGGCAGCGTATTTGTTCTGCCGCTTTGCCAATTTAACGCTCAGCATTAATTCTGACAGCCTTTAGAGCTGCAGTTTAATTCTCAGATGAAGTGCTGAAGGATTCCGGCAGCTCTTTGGCGTCTTTAGCACAATAAAGCGGCCTTGTGGAGTCAGGAATATAAAACGAGCACAGAGCGAGAGCGGTGTGCCGACTTTGAAAGGGCCAGACCTTGGCGCCGATTCTCTCATCTGTCGTAGAGCCGCATAGCAAGTTGTCCTTAGATGAAAAGACACATGACATTCAGAAGAAAGGAAACTGGAATTCAGCTAAGGAAATGCTGCATGTATTTTGTGCATGGAGGCGGGTTTCTACGATGTGCACATCAGCCTTCCATCCATCCATCCATCCATCCATCCATCCATCATCTACCGGTTTTCCAGGTCACGTGGCGGGGGCAGCAGTCTAAGCAGGGAAACCCACACTTCCCTCTTCCCCCGGCCACTTTGTCCAGTTCCTCTGGGGGTTCCCAGGCCAGCCGGGACACATAGTCTCTCCAGCATGTCCTGAGTCTTCTCTGGGGCCTCCTTCCAGTTGGACATGCCCAGAACACCCTACCAGGGAGGCGTCCAGGAGGTATCCAGACCAAATGCCCGAGCCACCTCATCTGGCCCCTCTCGATGCGGAGGAGCAGCGGCTCTACTCTGATTGAGTCTCTCCTGAATGACTGAGCCCCTCACCCTATCTCTAAGGGAGAGCCCAGCCACGCTGCGGAGGAAACCTATTTCAGCCTTTTGTATTCGCAACCTCGTTCTTTCGGTCACTACCCACAACTCATGACCATAGGTGAGGGTAGGAAGGTAGATCGACTGATAAAATTCGAGAGCTTTGCCTTTTAGCTCAGTTCCTTCTTCACCATGACAGACCGATGCAGCGCCCGCATCACTGCTGACGCAGCACCGATCCACCTGTCGATCTCCCACTGCATCCTACCCTCACTCGTGAACAAGACCCCGAGATGCTTAAACTCCTCCACTTGGGGGAGGACCCCCTCCCTGACCCGGAGATAAGCACTCCACCCTTTTCCGGCTGAGAACCATGGTCTCGGATTTGGAGGTGCTGATTCTCATCCCAGCCGCTTCACACTCGGCTGCGAACTGTCCCAGTGAGAGTCGAAGGTCACGGTCCGATGAAGCCAATAGAACCACATCATCTGCAAAAAGCAGAGACCTGATCCTGAGGTCACCAAACCGGACACCCTCAACACCCTGGCTGGGCCTAGAAATTCTGTCCATAAAGTTATGAACAGAATAGGTGACAAAGGGCAGCCCTGGCGGAGTCCAACCCTCACCGGGAACGAGTCCGACTTACTGCCGACAATGCGGACCAAGCTCAGACACCAGTCGTACAGGGACCGAACAGCCCTTATAAGGTAGCAGTAACAAAACACCACTCAGGTTCAGATTGGGGGGGGGGTGTTCCTCCCAATCACACCCCTCCAAATTTCACTGTCATCGCCCACGTGAGCATTGAAGTCCCCCAGCAGGACAAGAGAGTCCCCAGAAGGAGCGCTCTCCAAGACCCCTTCCAGGTGACTGGCGCATAAGCGCAAACAACAGTCAGGACCCACCCCCCAACCCGAAGGCGAAGGGAGGCGACCCTCTCATCCACTGTGGTAAGCCCCGGGCAGCTTAGCTCCTGGGATCATTGGAACACACACAAACCTGGGAATATTATGGCATGACCCCCCCCCTTCCAGGGTGTACCTTTGGTTTGTGCTGACTGGGACAGGCTCCAGGCTCCACTTTGTGCCTGGCCAGGATAATGCATTAGGAAGATGGATGGATATTCCTGACAGTCAGAGGTCATTTAAAACTAGATCTAATTCCAGATAAGCAGAGACCGGAAAAATGAATGATTATTTCTCATAAAATAGTTGTGAGCATCACATGCAAGCAGACATTGCTTCTAGGATCTATGAGACAGACGGAGAGACAGGAATGTATATTTAGTTGTGTTTTTTTCTTGGATTATCTGAGTCCGAGCCACTAAAAGGTTCACTTAGGTTTAGACACAATATTAGCTGTGGAATAAGAGGGTCTCGCAGACGGCTGGATGGCCCTCCGTCATGGAATTATCAGAATGAGTCATAGAACCAACAGAAATGAGTCACAGAACCAGCTGATATCAGTCAGAGAGTCAATAGAAATGAGAGTCAAAATTAACAGAAACGATGACAGGCAACAGCTCTTGAAAGCATTCAGAATAGCACAGGCACAAGGCTGTATCCAAAAATGGTTCGCTGTTCTGGACCCTGGGAAGCCTGAAACTTGTACCAGGAAGCATGGGACTCACCTTGGGCAAGGTGCCAGTGCCTCACAAGTTAAAAAACACTCATAGAGAACAGAGAACTGGTTTTTAGGAAGCAAAATGAACACGGGCAGAGCCAAAACCATAACGGCACTCACTGAACCACATCATAATATTTTTCATTGTTACCTACTGCCCCTGTAGGACTTGAATCAGAATCCCTTGGGCTTTGAGTCCTTTAACACCGCGCCAGCTGCTGGCCTTATTACCGTAACACTTCATACATTAAAAATCACGTTTCTTCAACATTAATTTGGTTACGTGGAGGGAGGAGATGCAGAAGAATGACTTCTGTCCTTCTGATTCATTTTTCAGCCATGGAAACACGCACTCGCAATAAATCCAGTGTGACTCACCCTCATCATTTCAAAAATCTGGTTAAATACCAGTAATAAATCGCCCCCCCATTTTCTTCATCGTCTCTATGTTCGGATTACCTAACGCCCTGGGTTTGTGCCACCGCTGCTGCCAGTCACAGCACTCGAGCAGCTCCTGATGAAGAAGAAGCCAGGAAGAGACACCAAAGCAGAGATTCTCTTCCCTGGAATGTGTGAAGTATGCAGTTATACCCTCTAAAGAGCTGCTGGCCACTTGGGTTTTGGGGAAGGGGGATCCGATGAAGGCTGCGCCCCCCCCCCCCTGCTTTTCTCCCTCTTTCTGAGGGCCTAGGTGTCCGCTCTCCTGCAGAGCCGGGGACCTGGTGTTGCACTGTGATAATACCTTCCTCCATCCTGAATGGTGCTCGATGTCTTTCTGCTCCAGGTCAGAGGGCACCGTGCTGAAAGGGAATCCACTTCTGTTTCCCAGAATTGGGCCTGAATGTCCAGGCTCCTGCAGAGAACAAAAGTGGAATTCTCCAATAAAATATATACACTTGTATTGATTGATAAAAATAGACTTTAACTCCATTACACAAAATTAATAAAATATCCCTCTCCCAGATTTGAATTACATGCCATTTTCCCTTAAGACAACCCCAGTATTTTTTAAATGGATACTTTTGAATCTACTTCCCTGTAAAATATGATACTATATTTCACTTCCTTACTTGGCAGTCCTAATCAGGCCACTCGAAAATGTGCAGGAGAATGCACTCAATCCATTGTGATGCATTATCTACCAAATGTGAAATTAATGCATCAGGCAGAGGAGGCAGCCAGAATGATGTCAGCTAACTTGACTCTAAAAGACCCATATTCGGGTCTGAAAAGGCCGTCCAGTGTCCACCGCTTATAACCTCCAGATCTCTGCCAAAAAGCCATAGTTTATTCAACATATGATTAAACACTCCAGTTTTGTAATTTCTGCAGCAGTAAAAGCTGTAATTATGTGAAAATATTTTAGTTAAGCGGAATCTTAACCTGCATCTATAGTTTTTTTTAAGAAAAAAGAATGAAATGACAGGCAAATGGTTTGAAAGGTAGGTGACTGCAGGATAGTTGCAGACGAACAACCAAGAATGGATGTTTAAAAGGGCAAAGCTCACTAGGAATAAGAACCTGCTGCCAAAAGGATGAAAATGAACAGAAGGATAAGGACCGTTTTCCTGTCTTTGTTCACCAGTAATTTCATTTCAGCACTTTAGGGACAACAGTGAAAACAGCAGCCTGACCTGAATGTCTGTCAGAGAGAAGTGTGGCTGATCGTGGCCTTACGGAGGTTTTGTGCCTTCTCTGCAATGTGTATGGAAGGAGGGAATGTCTCAGGAGCCCCATGTGACCCAAAGCGGAGGGTGTGGCCAGCCCACACTGGGATTGAGTGTGCGGCCAGGCCATACTGGGATTGAGGGAGTGGCCAGGCCATACTGGGACTGAGGGTTTGGCCAGACCATATCGGAACTGAGGGTGTGGCCAGACCATACTGGGACTGAGGGAGTGGCCAGGCCATACTGGGACTGAGGGTGTGGCCAGGCCATAGCGGAACTGAGGGTGTGGCCAGACCATACTGGGATTGAGGGAGTGGCCAGACCATACTGGGACTGAGGGTGTGGCCAGGCCATATCGGAACTGAGGGTGTGGCCAGACCATACTGGGACTGAGGGAGTGGCCAGGCCATACTGGATTGGTGAATGGCCAGGTCATATCAGGACTGAGGGAGTGGCCAGGCCATACTGGATTGGTGAATGGCCAGGTCATATCAGGACTGAGGGTGTGGCCAGGCCATACTGGGTACATACAGGTGTGAATACAGGACTACTAACAACACAATGGTGCTATTCCTGTAGCTTACAGGACGTCAGTACTCATGTTATGAGTCTGTAACCCCCCAAAATAGATCTGCCGTCTTCCCCCCTCCCTCCAGTGTTCCTCAACCCAGTCCCAAGGAGCAGAGATGGGTAGAGGTGGGTTCAGAGGGTGAAAGACCAGACCAAGGCTTTGTTGCAACCAACTGGCTGAGTCCTCTGTGACTCTTTATACTCAACAGGTTGGTTGAAACAAAATCTTAGTCTGGAGTTTTACACTCTGAACCTGAATTACCAACCTCTGATCCTCTGACGGTCCATGTTTTTGCTCCCTTCCAGCTGCCTACCAGTGGACTATCCCTTTCAGCCTTATAAATACCAGATGAAATATGGTTTGCGGACTGTCTGGCAGGAAGCTGGAACAGAGCAAAACCGTGGACCGTCTGGGGGTCACTGAGGACCGGGCTGGGAAACACTACAGGTTACGGTCATATCGATTTTTTTTTTGTTTACATATTAAGCATGTAATTCATTTATTGAAGCTGTAGGAATTGTGGACGATTACATAGACAAATATTTTCCTGTGATGTCAGTAATTGTTTTATAATGATTACCTTTTTATAAAATAGCGATTGATGGGCGCGGATCATGCTGTGTAGCATGAAGTACTTGCCTGCAGGTTACATAAGAATGAATTGTTTACAGCTGAAACTACAGGGCAAACTACTGTGTCATACAGTGTTAATTTTGTTTACATTTTTTCCGTCACAGTTATCGCCATCGACCTTTATTTTCAGACTAAAACGAGACGATAACTAAATAAAAATGATTTCGCGTAGCCTAAGACTACGACGAAGTGTATTTCCAATTTCGTCAACGAATAAAAACGAGACGAAAATATTTGTCAGAGACGAGATACAATCAGATGTAATGTAGTTTGCATACAGGGGTATTCAAGTTAAATTTAAAGAGGATAAGTCAGAGAGAATGTCTTGAAGCAAAGGTCCGGAAGATAAAAATGTCTAACTACCCAGCTAGCATTGGTTCGTTGGGCTGACGTCGGCTGTTGGTCGTTATGTCGATGGTCAAAAGTGGACGTCGACACAACGTCTGGCCAACATAATGGTCTACATAATGAAAATAAGATTTTTGGATATTATTGTTTGTTAGATACACTAACTGCCTTTTAATAGGCTAATTTCCTTTCTTTCTGAATCGATGAAATACACTTGATGTCGTCCAAATTTTTCGCCGGCGTAATGTCTGGCAGACGTCTCATAGACCTTTAGTCTATGTCCAAGATCGAATTTATACAGATTTCTTTTCAGATCAAGATGAACTGTACAACCCATACCTCCACAGAAAAAGTTTAAAGGATTCCATAACAATCCCTTTTCTTCGTTGGCTTCATGTCCTGACAACGTCGGATATTGACGGTCAGTCCCGGACGTTGTCCAGACGTGCAGCCAACATCCAGAATGTACAGTATACCAAAGCCATGACAGCTTCCCAGCTAACATTTAACGTTGGCCCAACGTTAGTAGAACGTCGGACATAACGTCGGCCCAACGTCATTAGCAGACGTTGGCCTGACGTGCATCTGCACATCGGGTTTATGTCAACTCAACGTCTGCAGCGAACGTCAAATGCACGTTGTCCCAACGTGCAGTAAACCAAGTAGTGATAAGCAAATGTGTGCAATTCCCTGTGGCCAACGTAAAACCAACGTCCCACGGACATTATGGGGACCATGTGCCAACCTACTTTCAATGTCTGGGTTACGTCAACTCAACGTCTGCAGCTAACGTAAAATGCACTTTGTGCCAACTCTCAATTGCCAATTAAAGAGTTCATCATAGGTCAACATGCAAACTCTCAAAGGATTATTTATACACTTAATTATACTTCTATTATCAAGGCGTGTCTAATAAATAAACTTGATCCTGTTGAAAGTTTTCGTCAGCTTACCGACAGACGTTCATCGCGTCTGTAACCCAGGTTACAAATATTGTAAATAATAAAATAAATAAATAGTAAATAATTAACTATAAGACATAAAACAAAGATTTGTAAAATAGTCTCCTCGTGCATGCGCAATAATGTAGTGCATAGGAGAGAGAGAGACTAACGGCAACAGGCTAAAGAAGCAGCAGAGACGCGAAGTTTGAATAATTTTGTAGTTTTCAAGGTGAATTTCGGATCTTTTCTAATTAAAACAGTGTTGCAGATTGTTGAAACGGTAGCAACCTTAACCAGAGAAGTTTTGGCCAGGTTTTTATTCCACCCGGGAGAGTTTCCCGGGCATCGAGGGATAACGACAAAAGTTCATTAGCTCGTGTGCATGTGTGAGGAGACTCGCGTGCAGGAGGACATCGGACAGCTAGGTTTGCCCAAGGATTTCGCGCTTTAAGAGGCTGAGACAACGTCACAACCGGCTCGAAGGGACACGGTTTGAACTTTATTTTTCCTACTGGAAGACTGTCTCACTGTTATTGTGGTAGGATTGTGCAATTACCTCTCATTGATTAAATGGATGAGGACTGAACGGAACATTGAACTGAATCATATGATAAACACATCCTATGTAATGTACTGTTCATTATTGAATTCTTTTGCCATGTTGTTCATATGGTTTGAGTTGAATAGTATATTTTCAGCTGTATCCTAAAAGAACACTGATTTAAAAGGTCAGTACTTTCATTACTATATAGCTATAGTAAGAGTTGCAGACTCTTTCAGATTGAGAGTTACTGAAGGGAAGAAGGTAAATAGTTTAGTGAATCTAATTATCAACCCAAGACTAAGTCTTAGAAAAAATAGAAACATCTAGTTGACAAAACTACGATAGTAATTACCTAAACCTATCCTAAACCTATCCTATTTGTCTTGAGTGACAAAAGTGATGATGAGATGTAAAGAGCACGTTTATGGGTACTTCCATTAACCAATATTTTACACAATGATTTAGTTTTGTACACAAACATTTTTTTCTGCCAAATGAAGTTCTATAATTTTAAAGTTGATGAGAGATAACTCTGTCTTTACCCTAGAAGATATCTTATTTTACCTTTTGAAAGTACATGTCTGGTTATTCACTCGCCTCGTGATGAGCCTTTGCTGAGGTGAATAGTTTTGGAGATACAATTAATTTATTAGGACAAGTTCGATATTTCACAAATCTGGAGTTGTTCAATTTTTCTATCTATTTTTGGTGCTACTAATAAAGTTAAATTTCAGTAAATTTACATTATGGTAAGCAGGCAATTTGGTTTTGAATCCTTTTCAAGGTTGGAACATTTTTATCTAATGAAGAATTAATTTTTGCTGATGTATCATATTGGTCATTGGTGCAGTTTGTAAAATCACAAGTACTGTTCGAATTTTGTGAGATGAATCTTGTGTTGCACACTTTCAGTTTCACTATAAATTATAATCTAGTCTATACTTTATAAATAACTTTTGTATAACTCCTGTAGAGATTGGTGCAATATTCTGTCCATCCTTTATTTTAAAATTTCATAGTTGCAAATGTTTGAAAAAAAGTTGTCATTTTGGCTGTTGAAACTGTGCCTATTTGCAGATTGTATCTCAAAATGTAGAGCTAGTCACTTACACTTACCTTGTTTGTGACCTACCACAACAAAACCGGTCATAAGTCGTGCTTAACTTGACAGTAATTTGTGAAATCCGAGTTAATTTTCCTTTTGTAAGCTTATTGTAACAGATTAACGACGAGTCCATATTAACCTGGTCAAGTTCAGAGCGACTTATGACCGGTTTTGTTGTGATGGGTCACATTTATAACTAAAAAAGGCTTTGATACATTATTTTGTCCTGTTGGCATCCACTATTCTAACTAGTCTTAAATGTTCCAATATTTGTTTAAATATCTGCTTCTGTCAAGTAGTTTATAATGGCTTTCATTTTGAAGTGTTCCTGAATATTAGGTTAAAATTGTTTGAATCAATGCCTAACAAGTAACTGATTAAAATGGGTATTTTATAAATGGGCTGTGTGTTAGGTCGGAGTACAGATACTTGTTTAACACATTCCACAGTTGTGACAGGGACCAAAAAACTGATATATAACTGCATATCTTTTAAATCATTTTCTGCATAAACATGTATTGTGTAAGCAGGGTAATGTCATATTAATGTTTCTTTATTAAACTGTAGTGCACAATGGACCATGTGTTATGTACATAGAATACAAGTGTTACCTGTAGTGAAAGTACAAGAAAATTAACATAATTGGGTACAAATGTTTTAAAATTCAAGGTGATTTTATTATTTGTGATGCAATTTAATGATGTTCATTTTTCATTGTTACTGCTGAGTTGAATTATTTATCAATGTCCTGTTAACATAGCTGTTATCATAATAACTGGAATGTTAAGGGTTGCCTGAAATAAATTATAGGCAACAAGTTGTTGTGACCTCAAACATTCTATATTACATGTATTTGGGTTGTTGATGTCATCCTGGGTAATGTCTGATGTTTAAGATGCTGTGTATTTCTTGATGTCAGTTTTTCTTGGTACCTCGGAACTTTGTACATGTAAAAAGTTAGATTTTATGGGGATTTTAATATTTCATATCCCTTGTAAAATTTTAAGACAATATAATAAATTTAATTTGGAAAATTTGAGTATGTGTGTCTTTTTGTTCCCTTTTTAGAGAATTTTGATCATTTTCTTCTTCATTATATTTAGTTTACTGAGCGTTGGCACAACGTGCATTTTACGTTAGCTGCAGACGTTGAGTTGACGTAACCCAGACATTGAAAGTAGGTTGGCATATGGTCCCCATAAGGTCCGTGGGACGTTGGTTTTACGTTGGCCCCAGGGAATTGCACACATTTGCTTATCACTACTTGGTTTACTGCACGTTGGGACAACGTGCATTTGACGTTCGCTGAAGACGTTGAGTTGACGTAAACCCGATGTGCAGATGTACGTCCGGCCAACGTCTGCTAATGACGTTGGGCTGACGTTATGTCCGACGTTCTACTAACGTTGGGCCAACGTTAAATGTTAGCTGGGTATTTAGTATGATATTTAAGTAGACTATTAGTTGTATCAACATTGCATGTAATCAATACCTGACTGTCAAATCTAATTGTCAGTACAATTCAAAGACTTTTTGGCAATATTTATTGTCACGTGACATTTAGAGATGAACACATATGTATGACTGACGATATATATGTTTTCTTATTTACTAAATAAAAGTAGGGCTGCATTTCAAAATAAGACAAAACAAATAAAATATGAAAATTGTGCGTGTTTGAATAAAGTGCTTAGCTGAAGTCGTAAAACCCCAACACATTCGTGTTTATGTCATATATTTTAGTGTTAATGGATTTAAGTATTGGTTTAGATAATCCCACACCGGTAATAAAATCAAAGTCTCGTTTTAATATAAACAGATACGAAGCCATCACTTTAATCGCTGTTAGAGTAGGATATGGACGGTCATATTATTTCGGAAAGATATAAAACGTGACATGTGTTTTTTTCATAGTAGCTTTATACTTGTCGGAGTATCAACACAAACGGAATGACGGGCCGTTTCAGGCGAAAACAGCGCATTTTACTTTTTATTCCAAATGAAACGCGGGGTTGCCAGCTTCGGCCAGTTGGCTGGAGTGAGATTTTCAGTTCCATTTGTCTGCACACAAATGAAACCGTTCTTAGCTTGTAAATAGTCTGCTTTTGTATTTAACCGTGTAAATACACCTTTGACGTAGCTAGTTTTAGGTTTATAATAGTATAATGTAAATTTGCCGTAAGATTTCCTGCATGAGTCTGAAAGCGTGAGTGTCACGCCTGATACTTGAGATTTGGCAACCCTAACAACGTACATTTTTGTTTCCCCTGAGTTGATTGATCTATACAGTAAGCGGGCTCTAATTAGAGCTTCTCACGGTGGAAGTATTTTTGAAGCTGACGGGGTAGATAATTACCTAATGTAACCACAAGGGGCCGCTGTAATCACACTGGGGCACACGGTATTTTCTGTCAGATGAAATCCTCACCAAAATTGAACGCGGGACTCCACCTGAAAAGAAAATAGGTGATTACTAATAGAAAATGCCACAAAAGAAATACAGTAGATTTAGGAATGGATTAATTAAAGAAATCACTGCATACTAATCTGATTAAATTTACTTGGGGTGTTAAGAAAAACAGGCAGTAAAATAAAATTTAAATCCATTAAAAGCATTAACCATCACAATCAGTCTGGGAACTCTCTGGAAACCACAGTATCACCACAATTTGGATGATTGATGCAAGAAAAATGGAAGAAGATACTAGGATTTCATTCTTATGAAGTTCATGACTATGGATAAAAGAAGCAGATGGAGATTACCATGCTGTCAGAGAGAAAATGGTTTAGGTTAGAAATGGAAGCTCACGGGCAGCAGCTGGAGCTCCCAAAGAATCTGCCTTCACCAGAGAGCAAATGTGCCCCAAATGTGCCATTTGAGACAAACCACATTCATCCGGTACGTATGAAGTCGAAAGGGCACAGTTAAGAATCAGATTAGTCAAGTGAACGGCATCTCTGAGACATGCGGGGTTGTGTTTTGCGGTCAGAGACGGTAGGATCTCAGCTTCACTGACAAGCTCATTGAACTGATGCTTGATTCCAAGAGCTGAACTGCACATTCAAGTAATTCAGTGTATATGTGACGGCAGTCTGTTTTACTCAGGGTTTATTATCAATATATTTATTGAATTATGTACGGTTCCTGATGACCTTGTTAGATTCGGTTGAATTGTAGATTTAAAAAAATTAGCAAAAAAAAACTCATTCTGAAAGCTAAGAGTTTGTGTACAAATTTGCTTGGGGGGAACGGGCAAACTGGCATAGTACCACATGTCTTCCACATCTCATTATCAGCTCCAGAACAACAACATTTCAGCATGAATGTATATGACATTATGTGTATTTTTTGATAATATTTTATAGATTCATATCGTGTTTTTTCATGCCTACGTTACATTCCTGAATCTGGATTTGTTATGACGAGTCAGAAAAACAAATTGTGAAATGATACATGTGGTGTAGCTTCATTTCTGCAAATTCGGCCAGCAAAGAGCTAATGCAGAGGTAATTAATGACGAGGCCTCTGATTAGCCGGCCCAGCGTTACACAGAACCGCCACCTGCCGAGGTGTCTGCTCATTTAATTACATTTACTTCGGTTCAGAAAACATTTCTCATAGCAGTAAAGCCTCCTGCTTTTCACCTTGAGCATCGGTTCTTGCCTTCAACCAGAAGTGACAAGATCAAAGAGCAGGATCAGTCCCACACTGGAAGCGACCATTTTACGGAGGCTGAGGCGGATCTGTCCAGCCTGCTTTGAATTTATCTGCTTCCTCTCCTGCACTTTCTCTCTGGTATGTCAGGCATGATCCATCTCCCACTACCCTGCTGGCTCCCACTCGTATAGATTTCCAGTCACTCTGTCTCCTACACACACACACAGAAATGACCTTCTCTGGGATCCAGCAACACGAAGGCTGCAGCCATCGGCCAAACCGGCACCCCAAACCCCCCCCTCGGTGGAATGTGACTCTGCCATCCTCTTCTGAGTGTGGGGGCTACAGTGGGAAATGCCATATCTACCATGTGCACCTGATTTGGTAAGCATATACACTAGTGTCATAGAGTGATTTATATTCATATGAATAAACAGTGTTTTTTGGGTTTCCTGTTTCAATTCTTTTTCTTTAACCAGCCCCTCATTTGGCGTGGAAGGTGCAGGACTGAAGCAAATTAGGGGAGGTGCAGTTATCCGACTGATCGCAGCAAAATGAGAAGCAAGAATGAAACAAACAAGCTCCAAGAAAACCACAGGGCCTATTTATAAGCCCCCCCCACCCCCACCCCCGGCATACCCCCTGAGCACCCCCAAGCCAAATTTCCATGCGACCATTTTGCCAACACATATCCCCCATTTAACACGCGCGCTGCAAAACATCAGGAAAATGCCGCTTCCCACAGAAAAGCCAAGAACGCTGCAATTAGACTCGTCCACATTATACTCATTTGGCTTTTTGGGCTATTCCTGAATTTAAGGGTCATGTGACAATATGACTTCATTCCCTCACTGCACACATCGGTAGACAACAAGCTGAATAAAAACTGTAAAAAGTCTCAAAGTTTGAGACATGTGATGTTTGTATAAACCCTTCGCTTCCCAGGGTCTCTTCAGGTTTTCACATTGCTAAATGAGCTAATTAACAGACTCATTTAGGTATGTAAACATATCGCCTGTGAATTGTTCTCAGGAATATTCATAACAGATGCAAAATGGACGACTACGTGAGCCTGACCAGCAAACACGGCTAGAGGATGGATGGATGAAAACAGCACAGCTGTGGTGATTTTGGTTTGGCTAAAGAAAACTTTCAGTGACGCTCGTCTTCTGAAGCCTCTAGAAGGGCACAGCCCCAGAGAGGCAGCTGTCGAGTTTCTGTTTCATATGGAGAATTCATCACCCTTCAAAACGTCTGTGACAGCTATTTAAATTACTGTGCCTGGATCAGATCTCAGGCCAGTGCTGTTGTACGCTTGGGAAGCATATTGATCCAGAAATGGTTCAGTGGTAATATATAAGCGAAAGAATATATAAGCGAAATGCAATTTTAAATCCATTCTTTTGGCTCAAAGATTAAGCCCCCCCACGGAGTTCAGAAAGGAGTCAAGCTGGCGATTAAAGCTAACGACCAAGTCAAAGTTCGCTGGCTCGAATCCCAGGTAGCCGCTGGGAATGTTTAAAAATGTGGCCGTCCGGAGCATCTCCAGGGGAATCAATAAGACATTACATCGCTTCTGAGGGAAGCGGCAGTGAGCTACGGAAGTGCAGTGTCAGGCGACAGCATGGACACATTGTTCCTTAGGAGGAGGCTCCAGGAACAATACAACCCTGCCCCTCCCTGCGGGAAAATGCCAGTGAGAGAGAGCTACTGAACACGGATCTCTGGAAATGTGCCACAATTAGTAAGGTCCAATTAGAGAAATTGTGGAAATGTCATGTGACCTGAATTAGCCAGTCATCAATAAAGGTAAATACTCCCCCCCCTCCCCAAAAAAAAAAAACAAAAAATCATCACATTGAACACAGCTGATTAAACAGTGAAACGGCCCCTAAAATGGTACAACAATAGAAAATATTTATTTTTAGAGGAATTTTCCTGGGCTGGGTTGAGGATATTTGATGAGCTGAAATTCCCCATATGGACAGAGATAAATTCCACGCCTGGCAGTGCTGAGCCGAGTCCGGCCCAAATGCACTGCTCCGATGACTAACCTCACCCAGTGCTGGGCTGCGCCATGTGAGCTGGCTGCTTTTCTGCTGGGCAGGGCAAAGCACACAAGCGTCCAACGCCAATCTGTTCAGGAGAGAGCATGACCGAGGCAGAGCTGGGTGGAACGGAGGCTCCGGCACGTTAGGGTTGGGCACATGGGTGCCCCCCCCAGAGGCTCACTAAGCCTCTGTAACAGCAGTGACAGATGTCTGCAATGACCAAAGGGCTTTCGCTTGCCAGACAGGGACCTTGAAGAATAAGTCAAGCTCCTTACAATAATCAGTCTACTGGTGCCTGGGTTTAGGTTCACCACAGGGGACATTATTTACAGATCAGCAGAGTAGAACTGTCTATAAAGACACAGCTTTTTAACCTGGAGACGTGCCGGTTTATAACGCAAGAAGCCTCGTGAAAGTCGTCAATTCAATTTCTGCACTGAAATACCCACCCGTGCATCCATCTTCCAAGCACTCATCCTGGTCAGCATTGCGGGGGCCTGGAGTCTATGCCAGGCAGCACAAGGCAGGGGTGCAGCCTGGTCAGGACAGCCGCAGTATCGAGGCTCATGAAAGCCAGGCTGCTTCAATAGAGACGGAGCATCAAATGAATGAAGCCTCCACAAAGGAGTGAAGCAGTCGGCACTGGTTTAGCTTGTATAGGACTAGACTGTGACCAGAGAGAGAATCGCAGTCCCGTGATAAATGATTGTACCCCGTCCTTCAGTAAATGCCAAGCTGTATACTGTGTGGAAAGGGAGGCTCATGATTCTACAGCATTACCAGAAAATTGCTCACAAAATAAATGCCAAAACAAATCTTTAGATGAGATTATTACTAGGCCAGTTTGTCCAGGGAAATGGGATCAAATGAAAGCCCTCGCAGGTACTTCCCTTCAGGAAATCAGACAAAAATTCTATATAATAAAATGAACTTAACTTTCAAGCAGTGCAAATGGCACGGCAAGGATCCTCCAAGCAGGCAGTGAGCTGGGGGGCTCACAGAATTCTCCACTTAACAAGCTCAGCCAGGTGCTTTACCCACCTCGCTGCTTCCAGGTCTTCCCCTGAAGCTGGTGGATAATCCCACCACACACTCTGAAAGTTAGGGGCCTGAATCATCCAAAGCTGGGAGCAGTCTGAACACACACACACACACACACACACACACACACACAAATGACAGGAACTGGGAGGAAAGAGAAAACACTTCCTGTTATTGCATCACTGTCACTGTGATAGCAGTGCTTAAAGACAGAAGGATTCCAGTTGAAATCCTAAGACAGTACGCGACTATTCCACTGACCAGCATCCTTAACCTGAACCACGCCACTGAAATACCCAGGTAGCCGCTGGAAACGGAATGGATATTTAGAACTTATTCACCCAAGGAAACACTGCAGAAAAATCCAGTTAATTACAGCTGCGATCATTCATAAACGCAAATTCATAAACATGTCCAGGTGTGATACAGAACATTGATTAATTATGGGAGAGTTTACGGGCTGCTATTGGGCACATGTTGCAAATACAAAAGACTGATAAATTATCATCTTTAAGGGTTAGGAGCATAGTAGCTGGGGGACCTATAAAAAGTCTAAATTGCATAGCAAAATGTGACCGTCACTGCACCCAGAGCTGGGTGTGGCTTTACTGGGAGGGTGCGTCACTGGAAATGAACCCTGAAGAGACGACAGAAGCTGGAGATGGAAACTGTGAATCAGTGACTGGAGAAGGGAAAGGACACTCTGACCGTCCAGGGTGTAGATAGCAGCATGAATCCTCCATCCTCTAAAGGCGGGACCCCAATTAAAAATACCTCCATTACTTACTAGGTTTTTTCCCTGTATTGTCCTACACACAATTCAAATATGAAGCTCCTATAAAACACGCTCACATGTTAAGGTAACGTCAGATGTTCACACATACTGCTCCAGGTGACCCTCAACCTGTGACCAGCCTCTGAGAAGATGGAGAACTTCAGAGCAGAGCCTAACATAACCCTTCAGCTTTAAAGGAAACATGAGGAAGAGGAAGATTATTAGGACATGCTTTTCTCAATCTGACTTCCGAAATCCCCGCAAATAGTCCATACAAAAAAAGCATATAAAGGCAATTTTGTCTCATGTCATACAAAGGAAGCCATTTATTTCCATTTTGCAACAAAATCGTTGAGTCTTTTAAAAAAAAAAAAAAATATGGCAGGAAAACAACTTCAGTTTGCACAAAGAACAGCTTGAAACCAATTATCTTAATGACTGCAGATCCCAGCTAAAAACAAAGGAATAAAACACATACCCACAAAGACCAGAGTAATTGCATAAAATGGTGCTTCTAGTAACAGAAATATTGCTAAGGTAGTGTTAACAGTCTCCATAAATCAGACACATGATGTCCAATTACAATACATCGACCTCAAGTGTGGGAAGAGGTGAGCAGACAGGGTCTCCCACAGGAGAACGATTCTGCAGGAGCTGGGATCAGATCCTGAACGCTACAGTGGGTGTTTCCCAAGAGAAGAACAATCTCATTTGGACATTTAGATAAACAGATATGCTATGGAAGGTTTCTGTGGAAATGCACCATTATTTCTCATTTACAGTGGGCAAAAAAAAAAAAAAATCACGATAAAAGGCAGTAACTTTAATTCTGTATAATCCAGTGTTAAGGCACGTGAAGGTCGCCGGTTCACACCCACTGCTGACTGACAGGAAGGCAAAGAAATGACAGAGGATATTTCTACAAACACTGCATTCTGACAACACATACAAACACACACAAAAATTTGTTTGGTTGCTAAAAACAAGCAATGATGGAAAAAAAAAAAAAAAAAAAAAACTTAAATCCCTGGAGGAAAACCGTAGAAGACAGGATGACAAGATAATATATACACTGATCCCTTTGGCAAAATTTGGTCAAACTGCCGACAGTGGAAAATGAGGCGTGAGGCTACAGGAGGAAACATCGCAGGTCACCTGTCCCTGACCAGTTAATTTACTGGGTTCCATTAGGTTGACCACACAGTGCAACGCAGCGTGGCATAATGGCACTTCAGAGCACCGCCCCAGTGCCTTTGGGAGTGCTGGACCCAGTGAAGGAAGGGAGCACTGCAGTTTGGCAACAGGAAAACCAACACACAGTCCAAGTGCTGAAAACTTCAAATCAGATCACAGATATGAAAGATCGTCATCTTAACTAGTGCAAATATTCCACATAATCCGCGCTGAAGGAATAACGGTAAATGCTGGCACTGCCGTGTGATTCAGAGAGCCCGTTTAAGGACGAGGAGAAGTGTAAAATGTGAAGTGCCAGAGATGGCCACAAGGGGCACCGTTTTCCACTTGAACCACGTAACTGCAGCACTTAGGGGATGATCAGGAATGCGAGTAGCAGAGGTACGTACCATCCGGAAAGCACTTCTGCTCCTGTCTGAACCCGAGGCTGGCGTAGCACTGACCCAGCAGCACGTCTGCTGTGACAGAGCCTCAGTCCAGCTCAGAACCAGGCAGACTGCAGGCTGAACCACTGCATGACGAGTGCAGTGCGACATGCGCAGCCCTTGGTCCGAAATCAGGGATATGGCTCTCTACACACAGGCTGCGTCAGTCATTCTGAAATCCTTATCATACCATCCAGCCAAACCCCCCCCCCACGCTGGACGCGTCAGTTTTACCACCCCTGCTCTATGTTCCTACCCAGATCGACAGACACGCAAATTCCGGGAGGAAGTCGACAGTCGAGCCTCGCGAGAGACACTTCAGCTTTGGTGTAGCTTATATAACCTCTGAAGGGGAATGTAGGTCATAAGACCACAACATACACAACATACTTACACAGCAGCACAAGGTTACCGTCCATTATCACTGATGTGACCTAACCCCCATGTGGGGTGGGGCCTAACCTCACACCCAGTCTGGTTATGGTGACGTCTGCAGGCACGGTGCTGATATACTTAGTGTCGCCCATCCTGTTCTGCCTTACTAGATTTTAATGGAAAGACAAAGACCCCCCCCCCCCCCACCGAGGAGGAGTTTTATCAGCACCAGCCTCCTGGCCGTCAACAAGCGGCAGCACAGCCAAACCAGTAATCAGTTCAGACATTTTGGACCCACTGCATAGTAAAAACAAACAGAAAAGGATAGAAAGACCACAAATGGGAAGCAATAACATTTTGCATAGGAGGAAGGGGACAGTCACAGAATGCTGGTTCCGAACAAGATAATTATACCTCTAAATATTTCACTCTCAAACCGTAACCTTGAGACTAATTAGAATCTTCCAGAATTCAACTGAATAGCAAGTCTGTCCAGTTGCATAAGATATTTGCTTGCAGGATATAATTTCTGAACTTTTTACATCTAAAATATATTTTATTTATATTTCAGAGTTACATGCATGTGTAGGTGTATGTGTATACACATGCACAGCAGTACCTATCTTTATATTAAAAAAAAAAATCCAAAATGAAAATATAATACAATTTGAAATAACTAACGTGCAAATGTGCCCCGGAGTGATGTTATAAGCCAATGCATCATAATAAGGTCGTCTCGAGGGAATCCGCCGTCCTCCCCTCCGGCCTCGTCGCAGTACTGGGAGGGAGTCCGAGCCCCTCCCCTCCGGGGGCACTCTGTACGCAGGTGGCTGCCGTCGTCAGTGGCACACACTCATGCTGCGTAAACGGGGGTGGGGGCGTTGCTCTGTCCGCGAGGCTGAAACCTGAAGGTGCGACAGCCGCGTTTGCATAGGAACGCCCGTCGGATGCATCCCCCTGCAAGTACAGCAGCGTGTCCACTTCAGGAGGCAGGCCGCTGCGCTTAGCGTCTGGTCCCCAGCCGCCCTCGGCCGTGGCCGTGCCTCCAGAGAGGCCTACCCCCTCCTTGGCCGAGTCCGTGGAGGCCTCCCGCTTCTTGTATCCCTCTGCTCCATGGTTGCAGAAAAACCCGGGAATGTGGTAGAGGGGCGGCTGGGAGGCAAAGTGATGCCCCCCCGTCACTTTTGTCTGGCCGAGCGCGCTCCTCCGGGCCTCGGGGGGCAGCCTGTCCAGCTGACGCCCCAACTGGACCGGGCCAGGAAAGAGGGTGCCTTGACACGCCCTGTAGAAATATCTAGAAAGCAGAACACAACAATGGACCAGCCCTATCAGGAAAACAATGAAAACACCTTGTTTTTGGTGAGGATTACCAAAGGCTTGCTGGAAAGCACATCAGAGAGCTTGGCTGCACGGTGATATTCAGAGAGACAGAGCCTGTAACACCACCACTGAAAACACATTCCTTACGGCTCAGGCATGCCTCGACCCTCAGGCGCTTTGAAAAACGGTCTTTCCTTTCCGGTCAGGCGTTTTTACACTCAACATGACCCAAGGCAGTCACCGGTGCATTGATAAGTAGAAGGGTGCAGTTACTCACCGGGGCAGCAGGGCGGCGACAGGGGTAATGAGGCAGAGCAGGTAGAAGAGCGGGTTGGCCAGTTGCCGCTGGATGGTCCAGTAGGGGTTGGAGGGTGGGTAGCAGGAAGGACAGGAGGCGTTGTAGCAGAGAGCTATGGTTAGGAACAGGGCAACGCTGAAGGCGATGGAGGCCCAGTTCAGCCAAGTCTAACGAAAAAAAGGAGGGGGAAAAATTAAACCAATCAGAGGTCATCAGAAACTGGTGCATTCCTCAATCTGTCAAAATGACTCCTGCTTCTAATGTTCTGCGAAGTTCCATCAAATCCACTTACAGCTCAGGACAAGTTCCGCCATCTTAAAAGCATAAAATTGGTCCTTGCCCCAAGCTAACGGAAGATTTGCAATTTTGCCCCTAAGCGAAGTGGGAAGGGAAAGTTAGCCAGTTGCGGCAAGAGATCTATTCTTCAGCGAGAAGCTGCCATGCCGAGGACACCGGTGGAGATCAAGGCGGCTCATCCCAGAGTAAGAGACGGCCCCTCACCTGAATCCACACAGGAAAACTTTAGGGCTTAGAGCTCGGAAGTAGGTAGAACCTATGCAGATTAATAACTCACCGCACCTGAGCCAGGAACCCGACGGCAAGCGGCATTAGATTAACCTGAGAAGCATGTTGCTATCTAAGCATCTGTGAGTAATTCAGTCATCCCTAGTTGCCCCAGAATCTACAGCCATGCAGGTGCCAGAGCCCAGAAGTCCGATTTGATTTCTGGAGAGCAGTATCCCCACAGAGAGACCACAGCCAATGGATGACCATGTCCCTTGATGATACACAGGGCAATTTTTTCAGCAATGTTTGGTGTGGATGCAGAAAGTTTGCCCACTGCTGCTTAAGTTTTTCCAAGTGAAAATATGTTGCCCAGTATCAATGGGAAGTGTCTGAGCAAGCAACACTGCTCAAAACGTTCTTAAGCCCTTTAGTTCTGCTGTCAGGGTTTGAAAAGCACATAAACGGAAAATGATGGATGTGCTAAAACTCCAGACGTAAAGGTAGAATCGAGATTTTCATTACTGGATTCAATGTCAATGTCATATAACCTGGAATTAATACACAACCCCTCACCCCCAAATTCCTAGCGATTCAATATTTTGAGCAAGACAAGCCTTCTTGGCACCATCTGTTGCCAACTATAAACCTACAAGTTCCTGGAATTCACACCATCCCGAATGTTTTCATGCAACGGCAATCTGCTGATAATGTCTAATTGTTTACATCTAGCAGACATACACCACAGGTCCAGATGCTCGAGCAAAGGCTTCTAGAGTAATCGACTGTCTGCGAGAGGCCTTTCTGGCTGGCTTGGACAGACCACATCGTGCCCCGAAGCTGAGCGCCTCACCCAGGTTTTTGTCTCGATGCCCAAGTGCAACAGGATGGTGAAGAGTGCCAGGCTGGTGATGGGAGTGCCCCAAGTGAAGAGGTCAACGTCTGAGTCGGAGTACGCCTGCGCCAGAGGGACAAGCGGTGGGCACAGAGCGTGGGTGCTGGGAACAGTCATTCCACAGGAATAACAGCGGCCGGACAAACAGACTTACAAAGTAAGGAATAAAGAAGCAGACCAGACTCTGGTAGAAGGCATCAATCATATTCATCCAGAACATGTATGGCTTGTATTCCTGGAAAACATAAAAAAAAACAAAAGAATCGTATAACAGGGAGAATCTCAAGCTGTGAGGCGTCTGTGACCTCATATCTCAGAGACAAACAGAAACTCACGTGTAGAGGAAACAGAACGGCGACATAAGCTCATTAGCATACCTCCCTGCCCTCCAGCATCCATCACGGCCTATTGTTAGTGCTCAAAGCCCCCCCACCCCCCCCGAATCGCAGTGCATAGCTGGCCGTGTGTCTGTGTGGACAGACTCTGCTCCTGGGCCATTTTTACTACAATCTGACTCAAACATAGATTCGAAAGACTAATCTTGTTGCCGTTTGAGACTCAAGTCCATAGCCATCATTAACACACACACACACACACACACACACACACACACACACACACACACACACACACACACACACACACACACACACACACACACACACTCTGAGATAAGATACTAAATCACTTAAATTTACTGCAAATAATCAGCATTTTGTAAATATCATTTGTAACACTGGATTCTCCTCCAGACAGAGGTCACTGTTAGGGCTGCAACAGCAAACTTAATGTCAATAATATTCCGTAATAAAAATATAGTCGACAATGAATGTTTTCATGGGTTTAGTCCATAGATTGCCTATAATGACATCACTGCCTAGCAGCGTAATGTTGGTGTGATAATCCTGCTTCATACTTTACTTTTCTATGTGCCATTAGAGTTACATGCAGTACAGTTACATGTAGGGACCGTTTGTCCGGGGATACAGACGGTTGCAGTTGGCACGCGAGTACAGCAGTGATATTCCACCAGACAAGTAGATGGCAGATGTATTGCAAACACACACAAAAATCAGTGTAGCGAAATGGGTCAACGATTTACAACAGATTTTCATTCACTTGGCTTGAGCGGAATTACAGTAATTCAGCGAAACCGCGAAATTTAGAAATCATGGCGACAAAATTATCGGGGAACCTCATGCCACTCGGCGAATTTTACTGTTAAGACTTCAAAATGCCGAAAGAGTGTTGCTTTTGAAAACACCGGCAAAATACTGCATACTGTAGCATAAAGGCCGATCATTAACAAGCCACGCGTGGCAGCGACGGCCGGCAGACCTTCGTCTCTATTCCGCTTTGAACACAGATTCTCTGCACTGTGTAAAGTTTTTTTTTTCTTTCAGAACTATGACTTCAAAAACACTCCCTGATATTTCTTAAATAAAAGCATTTATATTTTTCTTTTGATCACATGTTTTGGCCCAACTGATCAGTCGATCGCTCGGTCACACAATTAATCAATTATCAAAAGAATAGACTTTTGTGGTCCTGCACTAAGCCCATCTTCATCTCCCCACCCTTGATCAGAATCCCTCTGACCAGCTACCTCCGAGTTCTGCCCACTCATGTAGAGCTGAGGTCGGTCCTGGAGCGTCTCTGCTGACACGTCCTTATCCAGGGTGCCGGTGATCAGTTGAGGGAAGGCGGAGAACATCAGGTTGAAGAAGATAAGAAACCACTGGTCGATCATGGCCGAGCCAGAGAAGCCACAGTAGAACTGATACCAGAAGATAAGGGCGACAAACATCTGGAAAACCGAGAAGAAGTCGAGATGGATAAAACGCACACATTAAACCTTTTGGCTCTGCGCCACATTCCACCTGCTATCACCGAAGCAGCAGCAGTAAAATGTTTGCACTCCCCTGGCATGCAGACATGGGTCATTTCAGATTCTCACCGCGTTCTTGTAGAAGAAGTAGAGGATCATGTTGGCCAAGCGGGAATAGCACCAGTGACCGTGGACCAGCAGCAGCTTCTGCAGGTACTGGAAGCGCGGGAGGGCAAAGTCACTGGCCATCACAGCCTATGGGAGAGACGACAGATCAGGTGCTTCAACAGAAACTCCCAGAGCTTACAGACTACAGTTACTGATCCCTCTGCTGATCTCCCACCCATCCAAGTTAAGTCCTTTTGCTCAGGGTCTTTTTAATAGAGGAGTACTGGCTGGGACCAAGACTCGCAAGCCTCATATCACCCGTGCCCTTCATTAAGCACTGCCCAGCCTCCGCAAGTCCACCCCACCTGACGGTCCTACTTCCTGGGCAGATATTTCGGTTTCTGGCAGTTGAGCACCATCAGTGACGAGAGTCATCCATCACACCTTGTGGGACGTTCCTCCACTACACATTTTAGGAATGTTCTTGGGCTTCACCTGACACCGAGAGGCTCCCGCAGAAGAGCCTCCACGATGTTAACTGACAAAGAGGCCCGCGACAGAGAAAAATTACTGCTGATGTTATATTGTAAAAACGGCCAGCGGACAGAACACCAGCTAATTTAGGGAGGCGTGAAGGACTACATCAGAAAATCAGACCATACCGAAGGGCAGAATCATTCATCAACTGGCATCCCAGCCCTGTCAGGACCCAAGATTTTACACTAATTAAGTGTAATCAGCAGAGTTATTTTAACGCAGGCTCAGGCTCTTCGACAGACATGCCATGCAATGAATCCATAATCTCCTGCCCTCCAGGTTAATGGGGACTCTCCTAATTAACAACACGAAGTCCCACTGGAAAGGAGTTAGAGATCGGGTGACTCGGCCCCGAGGCCGGCGGCTCTGACTGCGACGACAGCAGCAATTCCTGACACATGGTAGGTTTCACGCAACAATAACTTTGTCCGATACAAACCCCCCAGGGGCCCCTGACAACTTCATAATTTGAGACGCAAGATGTAGCCATATGGAAAGACTTAGCCCCATAGCGGAGTGGCACTCTACCTGGCCCGGCTACGTCTGACCTTACCTGCATCCCCTCCTGGCCCGAGATTCCGACGCCCACATCGGCCACCTGGATCATGCTGACGTCATTAGCCCCGTCCCCTAGGAACAGACACAGAGGAGCACCTTTACTACCCTCCCCCAACAGAGTCAAGATTACTGTTGACACAGCAAAGACGAAGTGCTCTGCTTGCGATCACGAACCAGAAAATCCCATGAAGTCACTCCACAAAGAGCGAATTCAGCTGAGGACTGCTCGCTGCAAACCCATGACCCTCCCCCTCAGTAATTAATCATCCAGTTAGGGTCACAACCAGCCTGGATGTACAGTCAAAGGCAGGGCTGACCTGAATGTATCGGCCAGGTTAGTGTCACCCAACAAACATGCTCAGGCTGGGAGAGAGAACCAGGACGTCAGAACCACACAAACACAGGGGAGAGCACATGAATTCCACACAGCTGGAGGCTGTAAGGCTACAGTGACAGCAGGATATGGAGAGAAACAGTCAGACTTAGCATTGATGCGTAGATATAAAACACCCCTTTTGTACAGATTTAGTGCACTCTTCGTTGCAGATGGAATCCTGCTTTTGTACTTGAAAGGCAAGGAAGCCAGTGCGTCGTATCGAGATGACAGTCATGGAGGTGATATTTTCCCCATACGTCTGCAGATGGATGTTCTCCCAGCGAGACGCGTTTTGTTTCTGTGCCATAACACCTCCGCCAGACAGTCTTTGTGCTCCTCGCGGTTCAAGCCGTTCTGTCGTCACTGGCATTCTGAGGCACCTTGTCCGTCGATCGGACAATACGGATCTCATACCTGCTCAATGACCACGACTTTCGTCCTGACAGAAAGCCAAGCACTTCCTGTAAGTCTCTATGAAAAGCTCTATGAAACCAGAGTAAACACCTGCTTCTTCACGCACCTGCATGAAGGGAACCACTGTGCCGAAGACTGTCCCAAACATTTTAATGTCAAGTGCTGACATGAAATGAAACTCACAGGTGTTTTGACAGTTACCGAAACGGAAACTCAGTCGTCATTCATCACTAATCTGTGCTACATGATGTAACACTAGGTCTCTGAGGATCTGTCACCCGATTGGAGGATTTAAGCTGCACTGCAAATCGGTTGCCACCCATTTGTTATACGATTCGGGACAAAATCGGTTCCACCTTTGACTGAAACCAGAAAATATATTAAAGAGCAGAGTGGACACACAAAATGTCAGATTGCCACGGGCAATTTAGCCAACCGGCTCGTCCACCGGCCGCCCGGGAGAGCAAACCAGAGCATTGGATGTTTCCACAAGGTCCCCCGACTGCAGAGTCAGCAAGCAGCTAAAAATGCTTAAAAGAGAAGAGACAAGAAATGAAGCAGGGGGAAAAAAGGATTCTCCCTCTGTGACCCAGAAAAGCCGAATGCATACTCACAGGCGTGCGCTCAAGCAGGCAAGACGCTCGGGCAAAGCAAAGCGCAAGGGCAAAAGCAGGGCTGCAGAAAATACAACTGCAAGTCCTCACTTCGTGGCTAGGAGGCGCCGTTACAAAATACTTGAAATTCTACAGCATTAATGGAAGTACCCTTCATTAAACATATTTAATACCTACAGCTCAAATGTCTGATTTTGCTCTTCATTAAAAGGACCAAATAAAAAAAAATATATATATGTGTATGTGTGTCACTAGTTCACATTAGACATTAAATGGCTCTTGCTCTTGAAATACAGGATCAGAAGGCAATGTGGGTGGTTTAAGCGATACCAAGCATGCGAAATTGATAAACTACACTCCTACCGAGCCACATCCTTCCAAGAACTCAAAGACCCAGCGAAAGACGACGTGCGAGAACAGTGACAGCGTAGTGAGAAGGGAGGGCCGCCTCACAAGCCTCTCAGCTGCTCGCAAAAACCAAACCTGACTTGGGGAAAAAGTGAGACCAGTTTGGGTGCCATTTATAACACACAGCAGCGCCTCAGGTGAGGATCCGGGCACTGAGCCCTTTCGCTGCACATGGCGCATGATGTTCGCTCTCTATAAAGCGAGCGCACAGACGGTGGCAGCCGGGACACCCTCAGAGGTCAGGGGTCTCCCTGCCTCTGCCCTCTGCCCCCACAGACGGACAGCAGCACTGGGCCGTTAACGGCTTGCAGGACGGGCATGTTCTCAACGGCATCGCTAGCGGCTCGGATGATTAAACACGTTCTGCAGGTTTTCCTTAAATAAGGGTATCTGCAGGTTCAGACAAGTTAGACTCTACAAGACTTATTAATCCCACGCAAAACGAAGTCCGTTTTACAATAACAAAAATGCCAAAAAGCTTTGACCGGTCATCATTAACTGGTCTCAACCACACTGCAAAACTGGGATCGTTCTATCAGTTTTCATTGAATCTGCACCCCCCCCCACCCCACTTAGAAGTGACAGACAACATTAACTTACAGGCTAACTTAGAACAGCATGACTGAGTCCGAGGATAAGCACTCGCCTGGCTGCATGCGTTTGAGACGCGCCGGCGAACGGCCCGTACCTATGGCCAAGGTCATGACCTTCAGCTTGTTCCGCACCAGCTTCACCACCATGCTCTTCTGCAGTGGCGTGGACCGGCAGCACAGCACCGAGCGGCAGCTCCGGGCCACCGCCAGGAACCTGTCCTCCAGGCTCCTGTCCAGGGCGTAGGCCAGAGTACGCCCGTCGATTACCAGGCCCAGCCGGTGCACCAGGACGGGCAGGGAGGAAGGGTCATCCTGCGGAGCACGGGTGGCCTGTTCCGGGGCGTCGCAGAGGAATTTGGACCGGATGTAGTGTAAGCTCTCCTCCAATAGAACGGCACAGGCTTCCTGTGACACAGGACAGAGCAGTGGCACAGTGCGCATGACCTTCATTTGACCTTGGACTGACAACAGAATGAGCGGGTTCTCCTGACACGGCATGGCCAGTCTGGTACATTTTTATATCACATGCTACAGCAGACAGGCCAGTTACCTGTGAAATACTAGGATGGGAAAACTGTGCATATAAGCATATATCACAGGAGGCTGACCTGCGAGTCGGCATTCAGGGTGATGATCTCCTCCTCGGGGTCGAGCAGCTTGCACGCGTAGGCGATGTTGATGGCCGTCTCCTGCTTGTCCCCAGTTAGCACCCAGATCTGCAAACCAGCCTTTCGCAGCGATGCGATGGTCTCGGGGACGCCGTCCTGGAGCCGGTCCTCGATGCCGGTGGCTCCTGTGCGCGAGGGTGGGAGGGGCTAAGAATAGGCCACGCCCACAGGGTACTGCAGAAAGGAAGCACGAGCCTCACCTAGGAGCTGGAGGTCGGTCTCCAAACGCAGGGCAGACTCAAAGAGCAGCTCCTCCCGGCCCTGGATGGTAGTCTCCGCTGCCAAGTGGCTTTTCAGCCAGGCAGCATAGTCCTCCTTGCTGAGGACCTGGGACACACATGGCTCATATAAGGCAGGAACCATGAACACGGGAGGGATAAAATGGGGGATGGGGGTGGGCATTCCCTGGCACCATATGGTGATACACAAGACTCAGCCGAGCAGTAATTTAATGGCACAACAGGCGGGCCTGGCAGAGACGTCGTCGTGCTGGAAGCAGTCACATGATCAGGCTGGGCTGCCTACACAACTCGCTGGGGTTTTCTCCAGCAGTGCGCAGGCAACATTACAATTATACCTATTTATAACTGATGCTTAATTGGATTTAAAGTACAATTTACAACTGACACATAAAAAAAAACAATACACGGGCAGCAGATTAACAAAGTCGCCGCATTGAAGGCTGGACTTCAGGGGACGCTCGTTACCTTTTTGGCGATGCAGAGTGTTCGGAGTCCATTGGCGGCATAAAGGTTGAGATAGTTTTGGGTTTTGTAGAGTGTTTTCCTCTGTCGTTTGCCTTTGGTGTCATCTGTAAACACGCAGCAGGATTAGAATCAGAACCCTGCCACATCAGTATTACCTGGGGGGAGCGGGGCCTGCGTGCGCCCCCTGGCCTCTGGTTCTGGCTGAGTACCACAGCTTATCAGAGAGGCTCTAATATCCGGATGCTAACAGTTGCGTTCCAGACGCACCGGCGTGCTGCTTCACGCCTCCGTGGCACCGCCGCTAAGCGATTGGCGGAGGAGGTGCAAGAACAGGCTGGCACCAGGGGCAAAGGCGAGGAGGTAGCAGGTCAGCATAGTCCTGCCTGTGCTCTCCGCCCTCAGCAAAGATAAACAGCCAGGGAGTGCGGGGCCTCTCCACAGCCTCCCTCCACGCTGGAGGGGGGCCAAACCTCACATTTTCACTCTAAGGCTTCATCAGCCTTCTCTGCCTCCGCCCCATTTCCCCTCTCGACGGGAACAAAAAAAAAAAAAAAGCACAGCAGGCATTCATACCTCTTTAATAGCCTGTGACACCTTCTCGTTTTGATCCGTCATGGAAGCAACGTGGCCCACCCCCCATTAAAGCAACAAGGTGGAGGCGAGGAGCACTATGCTCAGCCTGAGAGGCAGGGCCCACGTCGTCCGCTGCCACAACACAGGAAATGACAACCTTCACGTCTATGGCAAACTCGCAGGAAAACAGAGCGGGACCCTTTCACGCCCCTCGGCCTGGGAGCTATTTCGGGAGGTCTGGGCGAGCCCAGCTCGAGGAGGGATGGAAAAAAAGAACAGGAAAGAGTCTGTCGAAAGCCAGAACAACAGGGGCTTGTTCTGCAGGCTCGCTAAGTGGAGTGGGGGGGTCTTGTGATCACCTCTGGGGGGGGGGGGGGGGCACACCCAGCTGGTCCCCATGGCTGCCCGTACCACATGATGAGTTGCCGCCACTGAGCCTACGTCAGGCAGGCAGGTGTGAAAGACGCCGCCCGTCAGCCCAAATAAGCACGGCAGGCAGGTCCAAAAGCACATCGCCCCAGCCCCACCCCCATCGAACACCGCAACACTGCTCGTTTTTATCCCGTACCACCTCAGCTACATGAAAACACCCTGCGTGAAACGGAAATCCTCCTCCTCTGGGAGACTTTTTGTTCGATTGTGCCTCATTCAGAAGCTTCAAAAAGTCACTTTTTAGATACAGAGGAACTTAATGATGGCGTCCAACTTGCTGTAAACACACTCAGTAACCAAAGACGTACCAGCGATTCCAAGGCGATGCCTCCCTCTCTCAACATGAATCACCCCCCTCCCCCCGGTAGGAGCGTCACCTGAGCTGACCTGTGCCCACTCAGTGCACATGTGCAGTGACAGGCAGCTATAGGCCCCAGGGGCAAACCGATGAGTGTCACAGCTCTTAGCCTCTATGAGGACAGCAGCCTGGAATCACGACTGCTGCCCTGCCGTTAAAATACTGGCTTATCACACTAACACAACCTTTAAAAGAGGGACCTAAAAGGTACCTAAAAAGCAGTTTTCAAAGTTCACAAATGCTCAGTTACATTGCTAATGTAACTGGTAACCGCACAAAGACTGTGGCATCCAGGCCCCTGACTGTGGATCAGACCTGGGTAAGGTCTGACTGCTGATCATTACACCCCAGTTATATTAAATAATTACCGTGGATTCCGAGCGTTGCCATAAACCGTATGGGTAAACAGGCTAAACAGCTGAACTTTCAGAATGACTTAACATTCATTAAGAGCAGCAAGAAGCCCTAATTCAAGGACAGCACCGACTGGCTGTGTGCCAAATCTGCGTGCTACACGATCTCACAGCCCCAAACAGAAGCCACCTCTGGCCGTCTGTCGCCTGTTTGCTTAAAGTCCACGTGAACCCACAGGCCAGACGGCGTCCTTCTGAGAGACTGAAATATTCATCTCCGCTAGCATCTTCAAGCATGTCCTCGTTGTCCTTCTCTGAGAAGGACTAAGGGGACCCGTCAATCTCGCTTTAAGAGATTCACTTATCTACCTATGGAAGGGAACACCTGAAGCCAGAGTGTTGTATTATGGGTCACGAAGACCATATTCTTAACGGTCACATCACCCCCCCCCACTACCAACAGGCCATCGGACTTACCTGAGGTGGGCGGTCTTAGGAGGTCCATGATAACAGAGTCTGCTCCTTTGGTGTAAACCGTGATCTCGTCTGTCAGGGGGTGGCGGACCACCACAGACATGCGCTTCCGGGTCGAGTCGAATCCCAGAGTGTGCAGCAGCTCGAAGGTCAGCTTGCCCAGGTGAGGCAGCTCCACAGTCACTTGGTCAGGGAGCCGGCCAACCAGGGCGCACTTGTAGGCTCGAGCGGCGTAGACCAGGGCTGCCTCATCCGGCGACTCTGCCTCGTAGCGGAGCTCTGCTTCCTCAGAAGCCGAGTGTGGTGGGACAGGTCGGAAGGATCCTTCCAGGGGGCCTGGGGACTTTTCCTCCTCCAGCCTGAGGAGGGTGCCCTCGGTGGACGGCGACGACAGGAGGCTGGAGCCAGCCCGTGGTGCGGAGCTTCTGGTGGCCAAGCTGGACGAGCTGCTGCTGTTCGATCCCGAGGTGAGGCGGCTGGGAGTAAAGCGCTTGATGAAGTCCTCGATGGTCTTCACGGGCGACTTCAGCTCAAACCTCATCCGCACCTACGACAGGAGACTCGCCTTAGCCCCACTGCGGCACCCAAAAAGATACTGCCCTCTCAAGCCCGTCAGCGAAACCAAACCAGCATTTGTCCCTGTAAACCAGTGGTTCTGCGTGGTCCTCAGGCCCCACTGCCCTGCTTGTTTTCCAACTAACCCTAACCCTACACACTGCTGATTACCTGGATCGGGTGCGTTCAGTCAATCAGAAGCCGAAACACAGCTGGGACTTGTGTGTGTGGGGCAGGGATAGCTGGAAAACAAGCAGGGCAGTGGGGCCCGAGGACCGAGTTTGAGAACCACTGCTGTAAACTTTATAAATTGGCGCTTTCACATCGAAGCTCCAGAACCCAGTTCCTGGTTCTGAGTACCTGGACGATCTCAACTGGGAATGTTTGTAACATTAAATTGATGCATTAAACATACGGTACAAATAGTTTACATATGTATATGTTATGTATATGCTCAACTTTCGATCCGCAACTTCCATCTCTTTTCTATGCATTTCTGCATGACTTCCTAGTTAATGCCGGTGCTTCTGGTTAAGCAATCAGCAAATACTGACGTATCAGCAAAGGTTACTGGCGCACGCGCCTCTCCAGTAGTTTATGTTTGAACAAAATGTACCCAGACCAGAGTAGGTACTAAAAAGGGTTCCAGAACTGCAGAGGAACTACAAATGCAGAGTTCCTGCAGTGTGAACACAACAAGTCCTGGTTCTGGAAAAAAGTTCCTGCGGTGTGAAAGCACCATTTCTGACTAATTAAGTGCTAATATCGAATGGGAAAGGCTGAAGCTTCAGATCAGAGCACATTTAGGAGGCCAGCCGGGGAACAGCCATTGCAGAGGGTAAGATGAGAACATCCACCGAGGAGGAATGAATACAAATCATAATCTCTGCTGCAGCACATGAAGAATGTTCTTATCAAGACCACGCGACCCAACACACCCAACCAGTAGCTGGTATCATAGCAACCAAGGAGCAGAATCTTCAGCTGAGAGCTTGATGGCTCTTCTCACAAGACAGTGAGACCCAGCTCCGAGCGCATCTCCTGGAGGAGTGGAGCACCTTTTGGCGCGGCTGGTTGGGCGACGACACCACGACGGTGTTGCAGATGGCGAGCGCCACGAAGAAATCAATGATGTCCGAGAGCTCGGAGGGCAGCTGGGCCAGCGGCTGAGCGTGAAGGCGCATGAATTCCATCTGGCTAGCGCAGTCGTTCACCTTGTCCAGGAGCTGAGGGTCGGGCGTGACGTCCTTCTCCTGAAGAAGCACAGGGAGCCACATCACATGACTACAGTCACGGCCACGGAGATGCAGAAAATGATGGCAGCAAAAAAAAAGCAAGCACCTGTCGACGCTGGGCACTCATTCGACTTGTTTTTATAAATAGTTACTAAACTCGTACACAAGTCAGTCACTTGCTTAACGTATATAGTTATACTGATCTCCATACATTCTAACATTTGTCATCCCATTTCCCAAGCCATCGTTACTTAAGGAACATCCCTGGTTAACTGCCATCACCTAGACGGTCAGCAGGGGGCAGCATGGGCCCCAGACGGCGGCTGAGGTACCGACCATGGGGCTGCTGAAGGCCGTATGTTTGGACAGGATGCTGGCCCGCTTGGCCTCGGCCCGGCTGCCCGTGCGGCGGTGGGACTTGGTGCTCTGGGAGCGCAGGACCACGCGGGCGCTCTGGTGGCTGCCGGTGCTGTCCCGCCGCGGCAGTGTGCCCCCATGGGAGGTGCAGTCCTCCTCCTCGGAATCCAGCTCCTGGTACATGGCCAGCCGGCGTGCTGTGGGGGCGGGGGAGGGGCACGGCTTTATGGATTGGGTTCGGCGTTTGATCCCGACTCTCACAAAATGAATCCGTGTAAATAAAGCACAATACTAACTAATTACATGTACATCTAACAGAAATGGGGCACGTTGTGAAATAAAAGCTCACTGGCACTCTGACCCTGAACCTAACCCTACCCTGATTCTAACCCTAATCCTAACCCTAACCCCGTGGCCTTCTTCAATACCAGTGTTACTGCTAACAACTCGGAGCGGTCGGTACTGTCGGGGGGACCTGCAGGATTTGGGTGCTTAAGCAGCAGCTCGAGCCCCAGAAGAGGCCTGGCGGTCAGACACTTGAGCAAAGCACTTATCTCGAATTTCCCCAGTCAAACATCCAGCTGTATAAATGGGAAGAGCCTTTTGGAAAAATGCCAGCCAAGTGGAAAACAATTATATAATATTATATATATCAATATATACCCCGCGACCCAGCAGGATAAGCGGGTTGGAAAATGAATGAATGGATATTTATATATAATTACAGTGATACAGGCTTGTGGATGTCTTATGGCAATAGGTTTAGTGTAGAGAGGAGTGTTTTTCACAGGATAAAGCTTTTCGGAATCTGAGGAATCCTGAGATGGGACGGGCTGGAGGGGTGAGGGTTCTCGCCCTTGACTAAATGTTCTCTGTCCCCAGATAGATAATCGCAGGAACGGTGGCAGGGCTTCCCTCCGAATGGCCGCCGCTTGTTTTCAAAACCCACAAAGGGAAGCGGGGGCCCTGCCAGGTGTTTAAAAACAGAATGGCGGAGTGACGTCGAAGCACCGAAAGGCCAAGGAATCGAAACCGAAAGGGCGGGGACTCCTTGGCCAGGAGCGTTTCCGGCTGTGGGCGGCTCCCTCACCGTTAGCGTCGTGCGAGTACTCGATGCCCGCCACCGCGCAGCGCCGGAACACCATCTTGTTCTCCGTCAGCGTGCCCGTCTTGTCCGAGAAGATGTACTGCATCTGGCCCAGATCCTCGGTGATGTTAAGCGCGCGACACTGCAGGTGCGAGTCTGTCTCCTCGTCGTAAAGCTCCACATCCTGATGAATGATGTACACCTGGCAAATCTTCACGATCTCGATGGAGACGAAGAGGGAGATGGGAATCAGAACCTAAGTGGGGACAGGGGTGACATGGCAGCCTTCCGTCAGGATCCATGGTGGGAACATCAGGGCTCAAAACTTACACCTGCACATTGTAACCACAAGGCGGCAGAATAGTTAGGGGAACGACAGTCATACAAACAAGCTGAACCTACAGTACAATCAGAAAAGCCACAGATCTTACACCGAGAGAGTGCGAGTAAGCATATCATTCCAGCAACACCAAGTAAAATTTCAGTGAAGAACAGTCAATGAGCTGGGATGGTGAGTGGTTGTGTTAAATAAACATGCATCCAAAAACAGTAAAACTGCAAATCTATTTGAAACATAAACTACTAAATACTAAAACTATAAATACTCAAAAGTGCTACTTTCCACTACGCCACTTTCTCTCCCAAAACATCTGAGCCTTGAAAAATATTCACACCATGCTGTTATTGTCCTGAGGTCACAAAAAACGACTTTCACATTAAACAACGTCCACGCACCGTAATATGGCAAAGCTTCATTATTTTCTAACGTATGCATTCCTCTCAGGGATTACAGCGATGTGTACAAAGCCCCTGCAAACATGCCCCCCCCCCCGTCCAGGAGAGAAGCCACTCTACCTGGAACACAATGATCATGGTGAGGAACAGGTAGACAGCAGACAGGGCGGGTGACAAGTCTGTCCCCCCCGGGCTGAGGACATCAAAGACAGGTCTGGTCTCCCCGTACTGGAACATCCACAGTCCATGGCCTGGGGGGGCAGATCAATGAAATTCAGATGTGAGACTGGGGGGCGGCGGGGTTGTATGCGGCGTCCCATTTTTAGACTTTACAGCTCCGGGCCGAATAAAAGGCTGCAGGCTGCAGAGGGATGTGAGCTGGAGGGACATACCGATGGCGGAGAACAGGCACATCACCAGCAGGATGATGACGCACCAGAAGACGTCAATGTTCATTTGCCGCTCTAGCTTGCTGCGCTTGTACCGTGGGCCGTTGTTATTCAGCATGGATTTGGTCTCATGGCCTGCGGAGGGCGCCGTGCACTCAGGGTCAGCATGGGGTGAGCAGAAGAATAGGGGGGGGGGCTACTTAAGTAAAGGAGACACTAGCAAAGGAGGGTAGTGGAGATACCAGTGGGTCACGAGAGGGGAAGTCTCCGGAAAATGGGAGTGGGCCCACCTGCGTAAATGACGATCCCCACCGCCTCCTCCGTGTTCCTGATGGTACAGCCTCGGAGCAGCAGGTTGTCCTTATTCAGTCCGTCTCTCTTCCCATTCCGGTGGATTCTAGCAGTCATTCATTACAACAAAGGTTACGACGGGCCGCCGAATCACCTAACCTAAGCCTCGCCGTTAAGGCTCCGAGTTTGGCCACCAAGCCTGTGTTTCAGCCAGTGCTTCTCCTTTTTTGGAGACGAGGGATTAGGGGAGAGACAGACCAAGAAAAACAAAGAGCTCAGAAATGCTCTGTACGGTGGGCCAAAGATGTCCCACAGGATACCCCCCACATTTTTCCTGGAAGGATTCTCGGCAGGAGAACCGTCTTTGGGCATTCTTACAAAACCGGACCCGGTTTAGAAAGCTTTGGGGCTCAACGTCTCACTAGAAGAATGGAGTTAAATAGAAAGAACGAGGCAGGAGACGTGGAATATCCGACGTGAGAGCACGTTTAACGTTTGCAGAAATCCCACTGCTAAGTCAAGGATTATAGCGATATTAGGTAAACGGCCCAAACTACTCCGAGACTCAGGTTCCAAGCTGCATGCTGACAAAGTCTCTAGGTGCTGCTCTCTCACAGAGTGCCACATCAATGCGCTTGGTAAGTCATGACCGTCTGAATCGCGTGACGATACCGTTTCCAGGGCCAACCCGAGTACAGGCCAATGTACTCAGTGCGAATTCTCCTTCCTCCGCTTCCCATGTGACGAGAAAGAGAAGAGGAACCGACTGTGCGCACTAAACAGGCAGACAGACTCACAGATTTTCCTGTGTAGTACTGAGATAAACAAAATTAAGTTTAATTTTAGTACAAACCATGGCTTTGGGTGTTTGCCTCGGTACAGTTTTGGTATAACAAAAACAAACAATTAGCAAAAACTGTAAATCACCCTAAGTGACACCTTGCTGAAATAGTAATGGTGAATAATGGTGAATGATGTAGTAACCTGTTTGGACCGCTTAAGCCCAGAATACAATTTTGAATCATCCGTTATGTCAGACTGATGCCGTTCGGACGCACTCAGGATTAACGCGCACGCCGGCCGCCGTTCGGACGCACTCAGGATTAACGCACACGCCGGCCGCCGTTCGGACGCACTCAGGATTAACGCGCACGCCGGCCGCCGTTCGGACGCACTCAGGATTAACGCGCACGCCGGCCGCCGTTCGGACGCACTCAGGATTAACGCGCACGCCGGCCGCCGTTCGGACGCACTCAGGATTAACGCGCACGCCAGCTCCTTTTATAAGCCATCTAACAATTGTCAAGACTCTCGGCCTCTCAGGAAGATCCTGTCCACTTCACTGGGCCGTAATGTAATAAAGCATGAGAGAGACAGCCTCTGGTATTCACAGCCTTCACTCTGTGCCACAGTTACCAGGCAACAAGGTGCTGGAGGGGGGCGGAGCCAGCCAGTGTCTGGGTCATGGCTGCCCTTCGGCCCCACCTGCTTCCCTGGTGACTTCTGAGTCATCAACCCTCCAGAAAGACGACTTGATGCTGCCTTCTGGGAATTCTGTTAATGAAATCGAAGTTCCAGTCCAATAACCCAGACTGCTGGGCTTGCGAAGGAGCCCGCAGGACACAGTCTGCGCTGGTGTTACAGGCCACGGGTGGGAAGAAACGGACAGCAATGGATCAGGGGCTGCCAGGTTATAAGGGCAGATTGTCTAACCGGCACACATACCACAGCCATGCATTACTATCTGACTTGTAATACAGTGCCCCCCCCCACAACATTCAACTCCAATTCCTCAGATCGCTGTAATAAATTTGTACTATGACCCCCCTAAACCGGCATGCATCCATTATTAAAAGATAAATAAATAAATCTAAAATTCTGCTTCCCTACTGTACCAAAACTGCACCGACCCGATAACCCAAAATCAAGGAGCGTACTGAACCATTAAGTCTGTATACCGCTATAGCACCCACCTTAAACTGAAAGCTCACGTTTTTTGCCTTCTGACAGTGTTTTTTTGATGCTTTGTGCTACCATTTCCCACCCAAACATGAGGACATGCCACACTAGCTCTGTACTGATACTCTGTGGTGTTAAGCAGGCTTTTGTTTGTTTCATGAACTGTAGTGTTTGTTATAATAATACTCCATGCTTCAATTTTTCTTGGATCTTACGATAGACAGTTTAGACATATATAGATTGTTCATCTCTAATGCTATTTTGTCTGTTTCTCTGATAAAAAAAGTATATATATATTATGAATACAACTTCAACTATGCAGAAAATACTGGTTATCAGTATTGGTAATATTGGTAATATTAGAGGGAAATACAGCACCTAAGGGTATCGACTACAGTTTCCAGGTCGGAGCTCCACCGTACGTAAGCAAGACATATCCAGATAAAGAAACTATCGAAAGCAGCCGCCTACAACTTCCAGCATACCGGAAATATTTTAAGAATGGTTCTTCACTGGAAACACACATCTGGCTAAGTGACTAAGCAGGCAAACTCCGATAAATTACGCAAGAATGCTCCCCAGTTAAAGAGTGAAGAGAGACCCTCCCCTTTGATTGTACAGAGGAAATACTCACATGTAACCCCGGAAGCGGCCGAGATCATTGTTTGGCTTCTCACACTCGATGACGCTGTCATACTTGGAGGGGTCAAACTCACAGTCCTACAAAGAAACATTAACGTTTAACGCAAACACAGCCAGTTACGGAATCAGACACAGGACAGGACCGTAGTCCTTATGGAAACGGATTATAAATTTAGGCCGTGGACTCAGGGTCAAAGGTCAAGTTCATGCCATAAGGTTATGGGATGCAGCAGACGACTGGCTAGATTGTTCCTTCTTGAGTTTTCACAAAACAAAAGAATCCCGTTAGAGATCTGAGTGGAGTGTTTAAAAGACCTTATTTGCCTTGAAATCAGGTGGTTCTTTGACTAGACAAAGCCAGAGCAAATAATGCTAACGCTTTGGAACCGCTGGAAAACAGCAACCAAAACAGTCTCTAATTTATCGATCAGAAAATCACCTCCGATACATGTGGAGGAGGGGTTAGCCCCATTGGGGGAGGGGTTACCAGGACCAGGTAGCAGCCACACATGGGTGAGGGAGGGGATGATGTGAATCAGATCCTTGGCTGGAAATAAATTTCCCAGCGACCCTACCGATAGGTCCCTCCCCTACTGGAACAGATGCTGATGCGAAGTAACAGATTTAGGGAGACATGGCCTGGTCCAGAGACATTTCACAAGGGGTATCAATTAAAATATTGATTAGTACTTCAACCAAACAAACTATGTGGGCATGGTTTAATAGGTGGCGGTGGTGGGGGGTCCAGACTTTTGTCCAGGGAAAGGCAGGTGCAAGTAGCTTCATAGCATGCCACCTCGACACTACCCCACCACAGCCGCGCGCCTCACCAGGTCCAGGAAGCGCCGCACAACCTGCCGCTGCTTCAGGTTGCTCTCGCCGTCCAGTGTGGCAGTTTCAATGTGGCACAGCCCGTCCGGGTCGCTGGAGCTCAGGAGCAACACGTCCGCCGGCAGGATCTCATTGCAGCGCAGCCGGACGAAGTCTCCGACGCGCACCTGCTTCCAGTACTTCTCCACGTAACGTCGCTGACTCCTGCCGGCAGAAGCACGTCACAGAGTTACATCGTTGTATTGCATTTTACATACACGCCTTTATCTGGACCTCAATGAACCTGCAACCTCATGGTGAAAATACCAGCTTGTTAACCGATCTGCCACCTGCTGGCCCAGGAATCAAAGGGCAGCACACTATTCTCTTAAGTCAACATTTTCCATCACATTCTTAAGAATGCAAAATCCATTAGAGATGAAAGATTGGCAAAGGCATGGGTGTGAAGGTTGTCACACGCACCCACGCAGATAAACAGCGACTAATCAGCGTCCGTCTCAAACAAATACCCCCATTTCTACAAAACGGGACACAGCAGATTAATGCCATGGGCAAAGCGATCAGACAAGGACTCCCTGGTGGGCGAGGAGCGGCCAGCCAAGTCAAGCTGACAGCCCCTTTTAAAACACGGCACAAACACAGAGCGCACACGGGCTAACAAAAGCAGCAAAACAAACAATGGAGGGAAAAGGTGACGTGACTTCATGTTTACAACTAATGCCGAGGAGCGTTGGGGGTGGGGGGGGGGGGGGTTCTAACCTCAAACTCTGACCACCAGACATTGCAGCAAAAACAAAAACAAGTAAAAATTTTGAACCCTAGCAAAATCAGACTGAATAAATTAGGACGTAATCCAGAGATCGTATAATAATCCCCCAGATTAAAGACTGTCACTTTTCTGTGCTTTCAGTATAGAAAAGTATACAGGGTTTGAAATAACTTCCCCGACTCACATCGGTAAATGTCAAATAAGGACAGTTAATATCCCGACTTCATACGCTATTGTAATGCATCTGAAAGCACATTCAGGCGTCTTCCCCAACAAGCCTGCTTAGAGGAGGGGCTGCCCACCACTCAGGGTAAAGAACTCGCTATTCCCGATATGGGCGACGTCCCACAGATGTTTGAGTAGAACTGGCTGCGTGGGACCAAAGCCCACCAGTAACACCTGGGGTCAGATGTGCTACACCTATCTTTCTGGGAAGAGTAAGTGGGGGGGCAGGGAAGGCTGGAATATTTTGTTTCTTTTTCTGAAGTTGATGCAAGCGAACGCAATTGTACGGGGAAAACAACCCGGACAAATGAGAGCTGACTGCTAATGAGGGTGGAGGCCTATTTCTGGCTAGAGCCTGGACTGGTCAGCACAGACAGCGACAAGGACGGGCTCCTGCAGAGAGATCGTGCTTCAAATTTCCCGCTGTGCCAGGGAGACCTTGCAGTTAGTCAGGCGGAAGGCCGCACGCGTTTATTCATCTTAAAAGGTCACATGGGTAGCAGGGCGCTCAGCCATCTGACTGCTTTTCAGAAACTCTCCGTTCAACTGGATAAATGCTCCCACATATCAGCATTTAAGAATTAAAAAAAAAAAAAAAAAAAAAAAAAAAACACATCCTGACAATTTTCATCCAATTTTAATGTGTGTGTGTGTGTGTGTGTGTGTGTGTGTGTACACACACAACTACAGATTTAAATGCCCCAATTTGTAATTTTCTAACAAACCAAGTTTTATAAGGTTCTGGTAACAAACTTCAAAGAAAATCTGACTCACACTGCAAACATCTGGCCAGCAAAACCCACGGCGAGTCTGTCTGTATCCCACCCAAGCCGAGTGAATTCTCTCACAGGTAATACAGATAGCGATATGGGGTTTCTCCTTCTCTGAACCAGCTGGGCCGTTTACAGCTCAACGTCGCCAAAAGAGCGAGACCGCTTCAGAGACAGCAATCAGTCAGCGTGGCCACGACCCCATGCATGGAAGCACTCAGAGATAAAATTTTAAAAGCCGAAACACAAGATTGATCAAACTGGGACAGCTTGTGCTGAATTCAGCAAAACAAATAAATGAATAAAATTTAAAAGAAACCACACCCACGTAACTCTCAGAAGTACTAGCAGAGAGAGAGAGAGAGAGAGAGAGAGAGAGACATTGCATCCTTCCTGTACAAACGCCTACACGGCCTGTAGCAGTGCAGTCTGTACCACGAGCTGAAAGAAGAGCCAGTTTCCTTGGGACCGCGTCCGTAATTACGCTTGACCGACAACACGAGAGGACAAAGCATACAGCTGAAGTCACTACGCAGGAATCTACCAGCTTCATTCCACTGTATATAACATCTATTACAAACATCCTCACACACAAATGTGATCTGGGTGGCTAATGTATTTTATATACTTTATTGGTTACAAAATCTGCTGAAGCTCAGGAGGTGAAACAGTGAGAAGCTGAGCTTTCGAAAGCACAATCCATCAAAAATAAAACAAATATGCATAAGGAAGCTTATTGCGACGTCGGGAACAGCGTCGCACCTTCGATATGCCATGGGACCCTCTGCACGGTTTATACTCGTGACAGTAGTTATTTATATGGAGAGAATACATCACTATCATTGTTGATTAGAGGGGGAAAACAAAACTACACTTTTTACATTTCCTTGAATGCACTGAAATCAACTCCTTGCTGACTAAAACTTACCCGAAATTAAGGAGATTACATCAGACAGAGATGTCAGTGGGGTTCGGCTGCGATGATTCACAAAGGTCTTCTTGGGTTTTCCACTCAAATCAGGAATCGGGCAAACGCAGATTTCATGATACCGACTTGTGTAGTTTAGCAAAAAGAAGAATAAATGAAATACTTGAAAAGCTCAGACCCTGTGGGTACACTGCAAGTTCTCTTAGCGCTTACAGCTTGTAGATGTCATTATGAACAAAGCAGGCGGAATTCCCTTACGAGCAAATACGCATTTACTGCCACCAGAACAGTAGTTTTAATGCATCTCATAATCATAATACGAGGCGGAAAAAGTCACAATCACTTTCCAGTTGAAAAGATTCTCACAATCCACAAATGCAACATTATACTAATAAAATTTCATTTTTCAGGCCCAGCAGAAAACCTTTAATGTCAATAAATGAGAAATAGAGCACATTTTATGATCCTGGGAAAGGGGGGTGGGGACCTCAAGGTTACATCCCAAAAACCGGCAATAAAATAGAGAACTACAAATGCAGGCAAGGTCAGAGCAGGCAGAGTGTGTCCTTGCCCTCACTTCATCAGCTCAATGGAGCTACAGTGGACAAGCTTGGGTGGGGGGATGGGAGGACTGAGCGCACCTTACCTCTAATTACTACGCATACATTTCTTTCATACATTTATTCACATTGCACCTTTGATTTTTGATTGTATTTTTCTGTGTCTCGGGAAACCCGAGTAAAAAGTCACTGAATCAAGGCTCGCAAAGTTCCTTCTGTGTCGTGTTTACATTGTTAGATGGTGAAACGTCCTTCATATCCTACTGATCACCATTCACTGTGACCAGCAAGATCATCGTACAGCCGAGGATGATAAGGACTCTGACTCTGAATAAGGATCATGTCCGACCGGCCCACACACAGATAAAAACCTCTTTCACCTGGAACCTCTGATAATTAAACTGCACAAACTGCAGCAACTTTCAGTTTGCAAAACAAGAAATCCAAGGATTAAAAAAAAAAAAAAAAAAAAAAGTTAAAAATCAAGATTTCTGCATTATTAGTTATTGGGAACGTTATAAAATCAGTAAATGGGACAACGAGCGTCCAAAAGCAGAGGAAAACTGGCCATACAGGGACAATGTTTGCACCCAAACTCCATAGCAAGTTAAATCTGAGACTCACAGCAGGGTATTCATTACATTTTACAATCACCTAACACACGAGAAATAACCAGAGTTCACTGCCTCGCGCTTTCAAATAAGTACAGTTTGCCTTTCTGTACTCCAAAAATCTAATGTATTTGTTTTTGTACTGAAAAAAGGCAGTCCTCAACTCTGTGAGCTCCAGCCAAGGAACACTAAGCATTGCAGGAACTACTTTGAACTACAAACAATTTTTAAAGCGGTATTGTGTTTTTCCTGACATTTTTTTTTTTTAAACAATGAGTCTGTGATAACATAAAAATGCGTATTAGCGCTTTATGCATATACACCCATGAAGAACAACAAACAGAAAAAGGCGTTGGGGTGGATTGTGTTCATTTTTATTGTAGCGAATCTACTGAACCGTAAAAAGGCACACAGCCCTTTCGGAGATCCAGGCTGGACCCGGCCACATCCCGCCTGACCTGAGAGCGTCTGGCATTCCGAGGACACGGAATTTCCGTTCGCTGATCACGCCACAAACACAAGAGCTGTCCCTGCTATGGGCTTGGCCAGACAGGGCATTCAGAAACCCAGACATTTCGCTATGCTGCCATCTTTTTGGCTCAACTGAAAACGTAAGGCCAGCCCTAAAATCTAAAAATGCCACACCGGGTTTTACCATTTTAAACCCATGTTACTTCAAAATAAAATAATTTTTCAGCTGACACTTCCAAAGGTGTACAGCTAAATTTCTAATCGAAAGGCAAAACACACACCTCACAGAATTATTTATTCTACTCAGCTAAATAGTACCATCCTGATAAAAATATGTGGCTGATAACAGACTCTTTGGCAATTAAATGTGCAGCTTACCAGGTGTCTGGAAATAAAAGGAAGTTCATGTACGCCAAGGCGTGAAACGATGAGGGATGATCATATTCCAGTCAAGCACGGCTCTTTACGAGAGCCTGAAATACCGATTCTCTACCTACATGCATCATTTCTGTATTTGAGACAACTGCTGCCAGTAAACAGGAGGTGAAGGAGTCAGCTGTACTGAACACGCACCTCTAAAACGCCAAGCTCAACATGTTTGTTTGCATTGCTCCATAAATATTATCGTGTCTAATACTAGCAAGCAGCAAACACAAAGGCCAACCAGGGCAGTCCCCCTCCGATGCTCATCAGAAACCTGTCAATTCTGCTTTGCTGTGCCTTCCTCAAATACGTCCCATTTAGCTTTAGTGAAATGCAGCCCTTCTGTGTTTATATACACATTTCCGAACAAAAACATGACATTTACGAGGCAAAATATCAAAATCAACAACAGCCGTTAGCTAGATGACTTCTTCCGAAACAAGAGTACCGAGGAAATAAATCATCACCCCAGGTTTAAAAATAAAAGCTGACATATATATTAAGATGCAAATAACCAAAGTGAACATAAACAAAATTTACAGCGAATGGGGGACAATATCTATTCATGACATCACAAAGGTGCCACACTAATGGGCAAGAGCTAATCGCTAACTGTCCGCAGTCATCACAAAATATTGTCTTTGAGGCAATGAGCAAACACCTAAAAATAGCAAGACACATGACCCAGCAGCCATCCATTATGACACCATACACACTGGGTGTTTAACAACAGGACTGAACAGTCGGTCCTCTTGGGCAGATAAGGGAAGACTTCATACTAATGTTTGCTAACAACAGTTCAGCCAGACAGCTTGTCCACAAGGCACTGCAAGATATCAGTGTTCACACCACCAAAATTATTATGGTATAATCGTAGTACAAAATGTCTAGTTCACACAATGAGAGCAGCGGATTTAAATCTCTGGTCAAACGGGATGTTGACGCTGAATTTGCACTGAAGAATGTTTGCACAAGAGCTGATGGGGGGGGTGCGAGGGGGGGCAGAGAAAGGGGCAGATATAATTTTGTGCTGTCAATTTCAAAATATAGGAAGAATTCATTCAGCGTATCTGAAAACTTTGACATCAAAAGTCGGTATTAGCAACAAACTAGAGAAAAACACTAAAACGCAGCAAATCACAACACAGCAAAACATTCATAAATGACATCTGTGCAGGGTGCGCGTCATTAAACAAAAAACTACACTGATTCTGAATACTTATGGAGAGAAATTCTTCACTGCCGACAATAAAATTTCCCTTTCCAAAATAGATGCACGTAGTATATAAACTGCATTGCTTACATGCATGTTCCATCCATCCATCCATTTTCCAAACCGCTTATCCTACTGGGTCATGGGGGGTCCGGAGCTTATCCCGGAAGCAATGGGCACGAGGCAGGGAACAACCCAGGATGGGGGGCCAGCCCATCGCAGGGGACACTCACACACCATTCACTCTCACATGCATTCCTACGGGTAATTTAGCAACTCCAATTAGCCTCAGCATGTTTTTGGACTGTGGGGGAAACCGGAGTACCCGGAGGAAACCCCACGACGACATGGGGAGAACATGCAAACTCCACACACATGTGACCCAGGCGGAGACTCGAACCCGGGTCCCAGAGGTGTGAGGCAACAGTGCTAACCACTGCACCACCATGCCGCCCCATGCATGTTCCAGATTTCTGTTAATTAAAATATTATTTTGTAAATTCAAACAAGACTGTGATGGCATTCAATGTCAAGCAAATGCCATTACTACTGGATATAAAATTCTTAAAACTGCAGTGACACTTGAGGACACAGAATTTCTATACACTCAAACAGTGAAATCACACAATGCACGTATTTAAAAAACCCAGTTATTAAGACGGGAGCAGACTGCTTTGATGCGTTACTGTTTGAGGTTTCCTTCCATCTCCAACCCAATTCAAGCCACCCTCACCTCCCTCGCTCACTCACAGGCAACAGATTCATAACATCAAGAGGAACGCCAACACTGAAATACTTTGTCCACCTCAAAAAAAAAAAAAAAAAGAAAGAATCAGCTACACACTCCTTTCCCAGTACACCCAACAGCACAACTCACACCCAATGGAAATGTTCTACTGGGGTCCATGCAGCTTTCTGGGAAAACTCTACGGAAAAAGTGCATCAGATTTACAAGTCAGACAGGACTAGATTTCTCAACGCGCCTACAACTGATGGAACCCCTGGCTCCGGAGTTAGTCCCAAAGTGAGCCGAACGATAGATTCTGAGCTACACATAATTAATTTTAAAGCGTTCCTTTGCTTCCCGCGTTTGGCCAGACCATGGGCAGAGCAGAGTAGGGGCATCTTATCCTTCTCATCCGCATCCGGTGCAGCCCTGCCAAATATGAATAATTAGCATTAGCACACTTAGCATCACCACAAAAATCATTAGAAACGTCACAGTTCGAGGTTGGGATACAACCTACAGCCTTACACCTGAAAAACTGCCTTTAGCGAGAACAACATCTAGAGGGCGCACAGCAGGAAGCCTGAAAAGAACCTGAGCACTTCCGGCCTTGAAAACAGCGGCACTACAGTACAAGTAAACGCGCAGAAAGGCAGACACTGGGTCCTTTAACTGGCCTGAACGCTGGGCCTGTACATGGCGGACAGAGCCACTTTTCATTAGAAAAACGTTCTATAAAAACAGAGCCTCTGGTAAATATTATTTAATATTATACGCACACACACAACTTGGGGAACCTGAACTCCAAGATGAGGAACTGATCAGTAAAAAGTCACTAAAGCAAGACATTCAAAGTTCCTTGATGTCAAGCGTTTCTGGAGAACAAGCTTCATGCAGACTTGGAAAGGCCTCAATTGAACTTTTGTTTCATCTGCGTATTTTACATCTCAATATCCAGGACGTTTTACGCTTTGTACTTAGTGATGTTTCTGTATGGCACAGCACTCTGCCGGGGAAATACTTTTGGGGTCAAACTACCTTCTGGTTCTGATTCCGCACTGCTTTGCTACTGCAGGTGGAAATAAAATAATCACTCACCAGTGGGGAAAGGAAGCTCACACACGTCCACTTTCAGCATGTAACAGAACTAATTACATAATTAATGTCGAATCAGTGACTCATCCAGCTGAGAAAAGTATTAAACCCATTTTAAAATAAAAACCGCAAAAACATTCTGCAATTTCCTCCTGGATCAATAAAAGTTCTCTTTTCCCACAATACCGCCATCCATCCATCCACCACATCCAAAGGAGTGCTGTATAACTCATGACCTCGACATTAGATGCTAAGCTAACATGCGATACTCTTTGTCGACATGTCAAACGCAGACGAAAAACAGGCAGGGATAAAGATCTAAGTGTCTTCAATAAGGGCCAAAAGCATTTTGGCGAGACAGCTGGGTCAGAACATCTCTGAAAAGCCAAGGCTTGTAGGGTGCTCAAAGTCAGCGGGGCTGAGAGAGGCTGAGAGCGGTCTGAGGAGCGTTGGGTGGCAGGGGCTCACTGATGCGAGATGTGGATGAGGGCTACTATGGCACAAATGGCAGATTTGATCAACCGGATGATGACTGGAGTAACGCGTCGCGACACACGGTGCGTGGAACATGTCCATGTCTTCAGTGATCAGCGCACTGGCTATGAGGACCACGTTAGCTTACCGTCTAATGTATCCCAGACCGTGATAAGCACCATTACTTGCTTCACTTGGGAGTTACCAAAATATTTTAGCTCACTGGAGCCCATCGGTAGGGTCACGTATGTAAAATGTCTCCTGAAGATGTTTTACAGCAACCAGGCCCAACAAAAGCTACCAGTTTGTGACAAAGTTCACTTCTGGTGCAGCGGTCTTGCGCTTCTTGTGGCTGCCCTGCAGACAGAGAGCCAAGGGTGCAGACAGCACACAGGATTGGGACACAGTGAGAAAGGCAGCAGCCTGCGCTCAGGGGTCAAAGTTCAGCATGCTTTGGCCACACGTCACTGGATGGGTGATTTGTTAGGAAGGCTGTGTCTTGGAGAACCGTGCCTGCATCCTACGAGACGTGCTTCCAGGGGCGTGACCCTCACTGCTCACCCAAGACCCGCCCTGCAGCTTCCGCCCAGCTGAGGGGAATTGAAGAGAACGTGCGAAAGGAGTTGGCGCGAAAAGTGGGAACTTCCATGTCCCCACCGACCTTCTGCCAGTTCTGAGCGCTTTGGAAGTCTCGTGTGAGCAGGATTTTCTCAGTTCCTCTACAGACGTTTAGCCAAAAGAACCATTTAAATTGTACATTAACAAGCAGCCAAACAGTTTCAATTCAACTGCCAGGCTGAATATGTTCTTGTGTGCAACGGAATGCTGGTGCAGGGAGAACCTAGGAATTTGTAGAATTTGTAGTTATTTTTAATACAAACAAGCAGCTCCTGTAACTCAGCGAGCAGAGCATTATACTAACGATGGCCAGGCTGTGCCTTATAATCCCAGGAATCACACACAAATTGGAAGACTTCCCTCTACTGTAAGAATCAGAATCTTCAGAAAAAAAAACGAATAAAATGTTAACCGTACCTTGTACTTGTCACGCGTGTTTACAATTTTCCTATAAATAACAGCAACAATTCGTTATTGGTGTGTCAGCAAACAATTTCCATCCGTTTCCTACACAGCCAGGAGGCAGAGGACACCCTGGAAAGGGGGGCATTTACCTAGATATTTGAGGGCCCTTTGGCAGTTCCACCTTGCCCCCCGCCCCACACAAATTTCTTGTATAATTTAATGTTTCCAAGGGCTCCTGTCAAGGCCCCCCTGCTGAATCGGTCAGGGTGGGGACGCCAGTCCACACATAATCATTCATCTAACCATGTTTTTGGGCAGTGAGTGTCACGCAGGGGGTCAACTATCCTCAGCCATAAATCATATGCCCAATTAACACTGCAGAATTAGCCAAAGCAACTTAGTAAAACACCCCCCAGGACCACCGTAAAAAGCCAGTCGGTCGCAGCCTGGAGGCACCAAGGCAAGGCGGAAAGCCGCAGAGCAAGCCGTGAATCACGCCTGTCAACCAGCCGTATTTTACGAGGCCATCCCTCAAAACTGCACATGGTAAAGCAAACATAAATCCAGTACCGGTACGTCAGTACGGCCAGTAAAGGCGAGGACGGGGAGGGGTGGAAAACACAACCTGCTGTCCTCAGGCTAGCAGAACTTAACCTGGGCCTAATGCTGCAAAATCAATATACGGGCGATTAAATATGAGAGTGACCAGTCAGGAAACATGGTAAAAGTACCAAGCTGACAAAACTGGGCATTATCGGTTATTAATGAACACACTGTGGCTTTTAAATGTGTAAAAAAAAGCAAAGGAAAAAAGTCTGTGTTTAAGGAAAGTGCAGTGAGCCGCGCGCTGTTGCAGCGCACTGGGATCGCTGTCGACTTAATACAAAAGTGAGAGGAGGGAAGAAAGAGATCAGCCGGCAGCTAAAACAAGGAGGAGAAAACGACAGGGAGTCGCAGAAAGCCCAGCCATGGCTGCGATCCGCTTACTGGCAGTAAACAAGGCAATCCATGTGGTTTATTTCTGTATCCGAGCGGTGTCTTCGGTAGTCCTCCCACAGGTCTTTGATGGCCGTGACGGACAGGATGAATATGACGGGGGCCAGGGCCAACACTGGCTGGAACGCCTTCACCACCGGCACGAAGTTCAGCAGCGCGATGAACACAAAGTAGACGTTGGCGAAGCGGTGGAACTGCTCGAAGAGGTTCTTGGGCAGGAAGGAGAGCAGCGTGTACTTGGTGGTTTTGATCTTGTTGTTGGCGTAACGCTTGTGGGGCTCCTGGGCCCCCCCGGCCCGCACGACCCTGCTTTTGCTCTCCTTCTTGCTTTTCCTCTTCGTCCGCTTTCTGACTTCGCAACTCTTCAGCGCTCCGGCTTCCCCGGACTCCCGCGCCATACTGCGCCGCAAACTCTCCAAACTTTCTTCCTCTTCTTCCTTTCTGCTTTCATTTGGAGAGTAAGAAACGCTACGTGATCATGCCGCTTTTCCGTCCTTCCCGGAGAAATCGCTCCCCGCTTCATCCAGCGCACCCCCCCTGCCCATTTCTCTTGTTTATTCGCCTTTTCTTTCTCTTATTGGGATCGCGGAGCTTCGTTCAGCTGCATCCCGTTTTTCTCTCCCCACTTCATGCCTTGAAACCCATCAGCTCGTCATCTGAGAGCGGACGCCCCGCCTCCGCCGAGGAGCCGCTGCCACGCATCACCCTGCCGGCCGCCGGCCTTTTCTACCGCAGCTGTCCGCGTCCCACCGCGACAACACCGCCCGATCCTTAAGAAAGATCGCCCACCTCCTATCGAAAGTCACCCACACAATCCTTACACTTTTTGCCAGTCAAATTATTAATTTTTCCTTTGTTCGTTTTGCATTAAATATCAATTCAAACATCCAATCGTTTAAATGTAACCCATACGGTATTTAAAGCGCATTCATTTTAGTACATCGTGATACTCGTTTCGATGTAGATTACCTAACTTTCCCTCAGTATGCTCCACCTACTCGACAGTGACGTTTATGAGGTGGAGATGAGAGTAAGAGACTAAAGTTAATTCATACATTCCACAGTTGCAGGGCGGCTCCCGGACTGTGTGTTACCCTCCTTTGTGTGACTCAACGGCCCTTGATGCCTCGCTTGTCCATTGCCATGGACAAAAGTGCCTGTTGAATAAAAGAGAATGTAAATATAAAGTCAATGATTAAATCTGCTCCAAGTATCACCTGCAGTCAAGTGGTGTAAGCTTCTTATAACTGCATAACCAGTGCAGGATTTGTAAAAAATGTTTTTTTTTTTTTTTTTTTTTTTTGGGGGGGGGGGGCTCTTCTCATTTCTGTACACATGTCCATGCACCCATGCACACAAACAAAGACTCTTAACCCTAACGGTTAAATGTTACAGATATACCACATATCCTTAAGGAATACAATATGACGTTTGATAACCTTGTCATAAAAAAGGGAAGTGGGACGCTCTGAGTGAGAGAGATTGCTTTGGTAATTTGCAGTGACAGATAAATAGGCCCCTGATTGTCCCCGCATAGGGGTTCATCCACTCCCGCGGGGCCCTTATGGGGCGGGGGAGGCTGAGCGTAATACCTTGGAGGTGTTGAGAAGCTTCGCTGAGAGCAGCTGCCACAGCTGTGGGCCTGAAGCAGACATATCTGACGGATTCCTCTTCTACTCATGTTCCTGGGATCCTATGCGGTCGATTTAAGGAGCCACTGCGCTGGCTGATCTTTAGGCTACAATCGGGTTTCCTCCCGAAACGTACATTTTAACTTCTCTAGCGTTTCCTTTGAGAAATAGGGCCTGTCGGAGCAGGGCCCTAATATATATCATTTACTGTCATTATGGGTCTGCTTTTCACACTAGTACTTTGCCCACAAGATTCACAAAGAAACAGTCAGCCAGCTGCTTGTGGTTGCTGTTGTGAACATAGATATTCTTTGGATTAACTATGTCTCCGTATAACCAGCTATTGACCTGTCTCTTCCTGAATCTCATCTTCCCAATATATCTTCCATACCTTTTCTGAACAATGTTAATTTTTACTTGCAGTGTTTAGTGCGCTTAGTAGCCGTGAGTGATACAAATATCCTTCACTGCCCTGCTTTGGGTCAGTATAATCCCAGGGGTATCTCAGCATGCACAGAGAGCTGAATGTTTACTCAGTGTGAACAAGGTCGCTCGTTATCGTCACATAATCCCCCCCCATGAAGATCACCGAGTCGCCAAGAGGTGAGCAGAGCTTGCACGACCAAGGCAGACACCTCACTGTTTTGGAAGGCCATGCAGGTTGTCCTGTGCTGCTACCAGCTTGTTGCTGGTTCAATTCCCAGGATTTTGGAATCTGTTTGAATTCTGTAGCAGAATAACTTGTTTGAGATTAAGGTATCTACTTAAGCAATTAATAATGTGAGATTTGGGATTTCCTCCTGGTTGTGTTATTTTAATATCAGATTTATGGTTTTGACTTTGCTCATCCAGAAAGAATTGGATTCCATTCATCCTCCAGTCTTGTCTCCATGGAGGCAGGAGGTAGATGCCAGTTAATCACACGGCAGTTGCCAGAAGCAATTTAGAATTGTCACGTATTGACGGTGTGGTTCAGACCAGCTTGTAAAGGCCACTGTAAGATCCACAAAGCGTGGAGTTTATATAGGTATTTGTGGGAATGAGGTCCGGTAGATCATACCTCAGTGCAGAAGTAAGGAAACAGCATCACTGCAGAAATAATTAAGGTTCTCTGAGAACTGTGCCTCTCTGAGGCTTTGCAAAGGGCTCCTTCCTTCCTTTAGAGGGCAGAATCCAGAGTGCTTTGCCCGCTCGTTTGAGGGTCCGCGGGGGCATGACTCGCTGTCAGTGGGTCTAATGAAGCTGGCAGGAGAGTATCACAGCAGCCTGCTGCGTACAGCGTGTACAGAGTCGTGACCCCTCTGCCGCCAGGGATTGTGGGTTGGGGCCTGACCTTCGCCTGTGCAGAGCAGCTGTGCTGCCAAGCGTGTCGGTGGCTGAGCTGACCTTCCAAGGGTGTATGTTTAGTGCCTCCTGGGCTTTGTTCAGGTCCATTAAAACTGCATTTGGATTAGCCTCTACTGGAGAATGGACGGCATGTAGGCCCTCCACAAGCTGCGGACGCTTTCCTGCACAAAACCGCCCCATCTGGCAGCTAGAAAAATACCACATATCTCTTGCATAAACTGCATTTAGGATAAAATGTGATGTTCAGCTGGTATAGTGTATGGCTCTGGCTTCTATTCCTTTTGTACAAATGAGTTTTGTCTGTATTGGTCTGGATGCTGCCTTATTTGACAGGCTGTTTTTTTCACTGTAACTGCCTACCACCTGGTACGGATGATAAGGATGACTGAAATGGAATAGCTGGCCTCTTTAAATGTAGCTGGTCAGTCAGGGGCCTAGAGGGCGCTGTTACCTCTGGGGCCTGATAGAATGGGAACCCTTCACATATAATAAAACTATAATTGAGGGTGAAATATTTATTAGAATGAATCTTTTACCTTTTGGTCTTAATAATTTTTGGAATATATAATTGCACAGCCCTAATGACATATTTTTAATAGAGGTAGGTTAATTTGAAACATAAATTTGAATTTACCCTATTAGAAAAATTAAATACTTCATAAAGCTTCTAAAGCTTAATAAGGTTAAGACAGAATGTTGATATTGTAGTGCAGGAACTTTGAGGATTTTTGAAAGGACTTCTACAGGTGTAACCGGCCCCACTTGATATAAGAGTGAAGCCATCACTTCCAAAATGGCCACAGAACCCAAGGAGTTTTTCGTTCATGTATGACAGGAAGGACCCTCCTGCCCCCCCACCCCCCCAGGACAAATGTGAACAGGGACCAGGCTTTGCTTGAGAAAACAAACTGAAGTGGAGCATTTTGAAACTGCTGACCACTCAGTTTGCTGGCGGAGGGAATTGTCTTCTCAAAACAACTACAAGTACATATTTTACACTCTTTCACTGTGGCACAGTCAATACGACTTAATAAAGTCACAGCCATTCCTTTTTTTTGTCGAATCAGCCGTTCAGACCCCCCCCCCCCCGGCCGCCCGCCCGCCACGCTGAGATGCCTCCCTCGCCTCGTCCAGTGGCCTTCTCCAGCACGGCAGCCGTGAGGTAATACCGAAAATCACCAGAGACAGTTCTAGAACCAGCCCTGTGATTTATTTCTTATCCTGCTCCTGGCTTGGGTCAAAGTGCTGACGCAGGCTGCCCCCCCCGCCCCCCAGCCCCCCAGCCCAGCCCAGTCCGTGGTGTTTCGCACTGGAGCTTCACGCAGCCTCAGTTCCGGAACTTTCTCACGTGACACTGAGGTTATCGGGCCTTCTCGTTACGCTGTTTATGTCCTCGCGGGCTTCGCGTCCGCAAGTTCCAATCTGTTTCCACGTTCCAACGGCCTTCTGTTCAGATCGCTCTGTGGTGTGTGTATTTATGTGAGTCCCCGGAAAAGATTGTCCAAGAGCTCTGTCCAAGATTAATATTTTATCTGGGATCGCCTCTGGTTCATCACACACAGTTACTAATGAACAATCTAGAAAGATAACGACTCTTGCATCTGTAATAGGCTTGTCACTGTGGCTATGACCGGCAGGTGAAAAATACCATATTCCACAAACAGCAGTTATGGTGGTAGCCAGATAGTGTTATACATAGTCCCTGCTTATCCAATTAGGGTCATGTTAATATGAATATTTCCCAGCATGCAGTTGGCTTAGGTTTTAATATATTCTGGACTGGATGCACATCCACCCATGTTCACTGAATTGTGGGAGAGCTGAACTGTGGGAGAACCTAGGAGAATGTGGACTGCTGTGTTGTGTGAATAAAACATTAATACAATGTTTGTTGAGTTTTAACCAATTGCTTAAGATTGCTCCAGCCCTGATTTTCTGGTAACACATAAAGGGCCCAGTATATTACGCTTTGTTCAGCAGCCAGTAACAGCTGCCCCCTGGTGGCCACATTCCACCTTTGCAGTTGGAGGCTGTGTACTGCCTCTGCACAGGGGTAGATATACTATAATATTAATGCAATATTCATAAACTAAAATGGTATATCTCTAGTTACTTCTAATAATGATTTTTTAAATATGTAAACAATGTGCAAAAAGGCAGATATCTGGTTTGAGAGAGTATGATCTCCTTAATTTCCCCAGCTTTTCTGATGTGAGATTAACACACAGTTTGTCAGCCATAGTAAGAATGAAGCAGGTGGGATACCTTCAGGGATACCTCGTGGTTTTGCCTTTAGTTGATGTTGTGAGTATCCGAGGCATGTAGGCTGAAAGATCAAGACATTGTTTTATCCTGTTAAGGCTGTTTCCTGGGCTCACAGAGACAACCTTTTATTTCACAGAAAGATGAATTACACTCTTTGCTCATATCATCGCTTTATCATTTGCATGTGTTTGTTTGCAGTGACTGGTGCCCCATTGAAGGTGCCCCCAGCCCTGAGCTCCCAGGGTCAGACTCCAGACCCTCCTCCTCTGCCAGCTGGATAGGTAGCGGAATGAAGGCAGACGGATGAAGTTTTATACTAAAATAGGTTACGATCAGCGATCTATGGAATTCTGTTAATCTGTTTTTGCTCATATTTCATTTTCATATTTTCATGACGTTTAACAAGATAACTGGATGTCATTTAAGGAAAATCTCATTCTTCTTGGAGCTTCCAATGCATGCATGGTTTTGAAGGTGAGATGTCATTAGATCAGCCTGGAATGTGAATGAATCAGCCTGGGATGAGATTGGGCCAGCCTGGGATGAGATTGACTTCCATCTTGGATGAGATTGACTTCCATCTTGGATGTGATTGGGCCAGCCTGGGATGAGATTGACTTCCATCTTGGATGTAATTGGACCAGCCTGGGATGAGATTGACTTCCATCTTGGATGTGATTGGGCCAGCCTGGGATGAGATTGACTTCCATCTTGGATGTAATTGGACCAGCCTGGGATGAGATTGACTTCCATCTTGGATGTGATTGGACCAGCCTGGGATGAGATTGACTTCCATTTTGGATGAGATTGACTTCCATCTTGGATGTGATTGGGCCAGCCTGGGAAGAGATTGACTTCCATCTTGGATGTAATTGGACCAGCCTGGGATGAGATTGACTTCCATCTTGGATGTGATTGGGCCAGCCTGGGATGAGATTGACTTCCATCTTGGATGTAATTGGACCAGCCTGGGATGAGATTGACTTCCATCTTGGATGTGATTGGACCAGCCTGGGATGAGATTGACTTCCATTTTGGATGAGATTGACTTCCATCTTGGATGTGATTGGGCCAGCCTGGGATGAGATTGACTTCCATCTTGGATGTGATTGGACCAGCCTGGGATGAGATTGACTTCCATCTTGGATGTGATTGGGCCAGCCTGGGATGAGATTGACTTCCATCTTGGATGTGATTGGGCCAGCCTGGGATGAGACTGGTTCCGCCTTGGATGTAACTGGATCAGCATCATACCTCAACTCTGCTGTGCTGAATGTTTCCTTACACATAATGTATTCCAGTGAATATTAAAAGTGCAGTATTCAATGCATGCCATACTCTGGAATCACTTTGGGGAGTGATTAATAACTGAAAATAAAGATATAGAAAACAATGATAATGAACAATGTTTTGGTTGAGAACCGAGCTTTTCAGTTACCAGGAGTGATGTTGAAAAGGACAGTGGAGACAGCGCTAACTGCATGGGTGAGCCTCACCGACCGGTAATGTGTCTGATCTGACCTGAGATCAGCTGGATATGCTGCCCTGTCCACCCTGAGGGACAACCCTGTGCAAATATGCACAAGCAATGTCTACATCATGTCCATAAAATCCTAAATGTCATCAAACTCCGCCAGGGATCAGAGCACTGATCTCCAATATTGCATATTAATTTATGTATGCACTTCAGTTTACGTAACACATAAAAAAAATCATTTGCACAATGATTCCAGGTACATTGGAAAGCTTCTCGTCACCTATCCCATCATGCTGTCCATGAAACACACATGCAGGTGAGAACAGGCTTGGGGGGTGACAGCACAGGGTCAGCCAGTGCGCGGTGCCCCTGGAGCTGGGGAGTTATGGCCCTTGCTTATAGGAACATTTATTTAGCATTAGAAAACAGTTGTGAATTTGACACACAATTGATTCACAATATCAGTTATTCATGAGTTGGCTATGTATGATGAAATAGGAACATTTTTGGATGATGTGTATATATACACACACACACAGAGGTGGAAAGTTCAGACCAGTTAGTATCTGGTGAGCATCAAATACGGTAAAGAATATATAAATCCCTTTAGGGGCTCTGTGGACTGGGGCACTGTTATGCTGGAACAGAAAAGAGCTTCTCCCAAACTGTTCCCACAAAGTTGGAAGCATATAATGATCAAAATTCTCTTGGTTTGCCGAAGCATTAAGTTTCCTTCACTAGAACTGAGGGGTCCAGCCCAACCCATGAGAAACAGCCCCATACCACTATCCCCCCTCCACCAAACTTTACAGTTGGCGCACTGCAGTCAGGCAGGTAACGTCCTGGCATCCGCCAAACCCAGACTCATCCATCAGACTGCCAGTCAGAGAAGCATAATTCAACACCCCACAGAACACATTTCCACCACTGCAGAGTCCAGTGACAGCGTGCTTTACACCACTGCATCCTACGCTTGGCACTGCGCTTGGGGATGTGAGGCTTGCATGCAGCTGCTCAGCTGTGGAAGCGCATTCCATGAAGCTCCCGGTACATAGTTTTGGTGCCGGAGTTAATGACAGAGGAAGTTCGGAACTGTGCAGTTATTCAGGCTAAAGAGCGTAGGCGACTTTTACGCACCTCAGCACTCAGCAACTCCGCTCTGTTGCGTTACACGGTCTGCCACTTCATGGCTGAGTTTCTGCTGTTCCTAAATGCTTCAACTTTGCAATAATACCTCTTACAGATCACCATGGAATATCTACCAGGGAAGAAATGTCATAAACAGACTTATTACCAAGGCAGCATAGCATCCGATGATGGTACTACACTTGAATTCACTGGATTCATCAGAACGACCTGTTCTTTCACAAATGTTTGTAAACCTGACTGCATGGCTGGGTGCTTGATTTTATACACCTGTGGCAATGGGTCTGAATGAAACACCTGAATTCAACGATTAAGAGTTCAATGATTAAAATTATGTGTGTCCCAATACTTTTGTGTGTGTGTGTGTGTGTGTGTATTTGCAAAGTTTGTTGAATAGTTGGCTTGTCTAAAGGCAATAAAATCTGTGAAAATTATGGCATTAATTGTAAGTGACATGTATATTATTGTTTCTCAGATAGCAAAACGGTTGTGGTTCGACCATGATAACAATGAATAAAAATTAAACACTTTAGCGAAATGCACTCATTTGTTTAATGGCTGCTTGACTGCAGATGTCATCCACCACATCGACCAAGTTCAGGCTTTCTGTCCAACCTGGGGGCCTGCGGCTGGGACCTTTGGTTGAAGGCGCCCTTGTGCTTCCTGATTATGGATTTTAATCCACAATAGACAGAGCAAATTCCTCTACAGCCAGGAATAATGGTCCCTGGCTGCCGTTTGGGGCACACGCCACCTAGTGCCACCCAGCTGCTGTGGGCTTCAAAGTCTGGAAGAAGATTATTCCCAGCTGAGGGAACACACTTTCATATGTTGTTGTTTTCCATATATATTTGTTTAGCTCTGGTGTCCTATCCCAGGCCAAAAAGACCAAAAAAACTGTCCTCAGATAATGTGAAAGGACTCGTTCGATAACTGGAATGAAAAACGTCTTCAGCCAGGAATATAATTAGAGCGTGTGCAACGCACCGAAAGGTTGGAACGCATCCAGCTCGAAACTGCAACCAGTGCAGAAAAAAATGCAGTGTCTCAGCACACGTGCCATTCAGACGTGCCAAAGGGAGCTGGGGAACGGCACTTTGCATCCACCCCCTGCACTTCAATGGCATACACTGGCAACATTTACGCAGAGCTATGAACTGGTCTGGCAAAACCAGTCTAGGGGGAGAGGCAGGGAGGGATTCGGAGGCCGTCTGCCCGGAGGTGTGGAACTCCCCCGAAGAAGTCACCTGCACTAAATTTAATGAGCGCACTTCCTTGTGGTTTCCGCAGGCCATCGCACTGTACAGTGCCCCAGACATCACTGCAGAACCCAGGCACTCCCTATCCAATCATGGCACAAAGGCTCCAATAACACCCGCTACCCCCTCAAGCAAACCCCGCCCCCAAATAGCAGTTTTTTTCCTTTAATTTAAAGACCCGGCAGCTCCTTGGAGAAATCACACAGTATGTTTCTGTGTTGCTGTGATGGTTGAGCAAATTACAAAGACTGTCTGCAATCTGCTTCTTGTAGTACAGTTTCCGGAAGAGTGTTACGTGAATATAAATTATAAAAAAAATAAACTGAGTTGCATCCTCAACTATGTGAAACTTTTATACACACAGATGTTTTTTAAGCAATCCACCCCCTTTTAACAGCAGTTTGCTACAGACAAATGCCCGTTTGTAAGAATAGCGGCTCCTGTTACCTTAATGCTCGAGATCGGCTTTCTTGTAAACAGGAACCCTTTCTGAGCCTGGCTAACAACCTGAACCCTCTCTGATCCTGGCTAACAACCTGAACCCTCTCTGAGCCTGGCTAACAACCTGAACCCTCTCTGAGCCTGGCTAACAACCTGAACCCTCTCTGATCCTGGCTAACAACCTGAACCCTCTCTGAGCCTGGCTAACAACCTGAACCCTCTCTGAGCCTGGCTAACAACCTGAACCCTCTCTGAGCCTGGCTAACAACCTGAACCCTCTCTGAGCCTGGCTAACAACCTGAACCCTCTCTGATCCTGGCTAACAACCTGAACCCTCTCTGATCCTGGCTAACAACCTGAACCCTCTCTGAGCCTGGCTAACAACCTGAACCCTCTCTGAGCCTGGCTAACAACCTGAACCCTCTCTGAGCCTGGCTAACAACCTGAACCCTCTCTGAGCCTGGCTAACAACCTGAACCCTCTCTGAGCCTGGCTAACAACCTGAACCCTCTCTGAGCCTGGCTAACAACCTGAACCCTCTCTGAGCCTGGCTAACAACCTGAACCCTCTCTGAGCCTGGCTAACAACCTGGACACGGTAGAGTGTCCACCACCCTCAGCAGGGCAGAGCTCTGCTGGTGCTGTACCGCATCTACATCAGTGTTTCCCAATCCAGTCCTCAGGAACCCACAGAAGGTTCACATTTTTGCTCCAGGTAGGGAGTTGGGAGGGAGAAAAAATGTGGATGGTCTGCAGATCTCCAAGGACCAGTTTGGGAAACACAGATCTACCCAACTCAGTCCAGCCTCACATGGCCAAGCCCGGTTATGAAACTTTTTACATCTGATCCTTCTCAAGTGTAGAGACACAGGGCTACAGAGCTTGTGTATTTTCTCAAGAAAGTTTGATGTTCTTTCTCACAATGGACTGACACCCCAGAGACTGGAAGGCTGTGAGAATAATGGCTGTAACTGAGGGTGGAGGAACTCATAAATGGTCTCAATTGCTATTATGTGACCCGGTTTTGCAGAGGATAGGACCATCTAGCCGTGCACACACCATGCATTATGGGTGGCTGAGAATCGCACTGGGCTATATTATTCAAAGTGACATGCTGCCGCGTTCCCACTGGCAGCATGAGGGGCGGAGGTGAGGTGAAAAGTAGTGCGGCTGCAGTGCCCCAAGCTTCCAGTAGAGGGAGCAAGACTCCAGGTCGTCCCTCTGCCTCAGTGCTCCAGTAATCCTGAATATGTTGTGCGCGACTGCTCTCGTGTGGGCGTCTTCATGTGGGAGTGTGTGTGTGTGGGGGGGGAGTTAAGGAGATGCAGCGTTCGCATGTTGGCTGATCGTTAGCTTAGGCTCAGAGGCTGCTAGCACACGGTCTGCGATGCGGGTAATTAGCCTTAGCAACTTCACTGACTAGCAATTTAGGCTCCACGTGGCCATCATGGATTAACTTGCGCTAGTTATTTTGATAAATGTAGGTGTTTTGAGGTAATTTATACAAATGAAAGAGGGGAGACTCCTCAGCCAAATGCATAAGGCCCAATAATGGCGTGGCAACATACAAACAGAATATTCGAAAATCAGCTCTCGTTGCCTGGAGACTAGAGACTGCGTTCTGTTGACGGGTGTGTTTATATTGAAAGCATCTCGCTGACTGTCAAGGGAAAACAGACCTAAGGCAATGTAGCTTGAAAATACCGTAGAAAAAAATAATTATTAGCGGTTTATGTAAATAAACGTAAAAATAGCAGTGTAACACTTTATGTCATGTTCTGAGCATTGGCCAGAATAGAGGGTCTGAAAGAGAAATGACTGCTTTATGAAACTGAGGATGAAAAATCTTTTTGAGCAAAAGCCAGTAATTTTTAATGAAGACAAATAATTCTCAGAATATATTTATATGTGCCTGTCTTGTACGCAGAGTCAATCAAAGAGGGTTTTGGTGATGAGGTTACAAAAAGACTAACTAATTAAAAAAAAAAAATCATTCTACTTTGATTTTCTGATTAGCTCAAAAGGTCCATTACTTTGGATTTGTTTACTGGACGGCTGGCAGGTTGCTTCTGATGTGAATCGTGTTGCAGTAATCAAAAGCATCACCAGTCTGTTTTTATGAAGACTGATAGTAAGGATGGGAATCTTAAATCCTGTGGTGGGCGTGGTTATCCAGAGCTGTCAATCACAGACTTCATTGACTTCTATTGGTTACAACGGAACAGTGACGGATGGCGCAGAATAATCCCACCCACCATTACAAAGCCTTGTTTGTTAGAACCTAATACTCCCCTTTCATTCCAGCATAAAACCTGCACCACTCCATGAGCGTTATGTAATCATTATTTATGTAACAACCTTTGCAACTAGTTCTGTCAAGGTCCTTAAAACAAGAAAACCATTTCAGAGAGCAGCAGTTCACCATGCAATTAAACTGCTCAGCTACACTTTAAAACCGAACATGTGGAATTGGGTTTTCCCAGTGCAGATTGAAGGGGCTGTTTAAACTGTTGTAAACACTGTAAACCTGCATTCAGACAACAGCAAGGTTCCTCCTGATCTTAAAGAGTACTGCGGTTAAATGCTTTTATGGCTTCCCTGTAAAGTACAGCAGAAGGGCAGTCTGGAACGATCCTCCATCAACTCCTAAAACCTGGCAGCAGAAACAGCTGCCCACAGAGCAGAGTCTTCTCAGAAATGAATCAGGCTGCTGGTTGGACACTGTTTCTTATTTTCTCTACGTTACCTATGCCGATAACACTTTACTTGAGGGAACACAAATATGGTAGTAGTACATGCTTACTTAATGCATTAATTAACTAGACTCTGAATCAAATAATGCTCCAAGCCCTGCAGTCAAAGAGCAGCAATGACACCTGAGCAGGAAGCAGTGCTCTTCGCTCTCTTCAAACCGGCGCGTACTCACAACTGGCCCAGCTGCCTTGTAACCCAACCATCCTGCTTTTCAACTTCCCACCCAGGACTCTCCTCATCTTCTCTCCAAGGAGGAATTTCTGTTGACAGTTCTGTTAGTCTTTTGATGAAAGCAATGCTATTTTGAAGAGACCATGACTGATTTCAAATTCAGTTCATCGATTTGACTTAAAATTCGACCATCGACAAATCAATAAATGCAAAATAAGAAAGAGAGAAAGCTCCTGTATGAACCCTTAGTGCCCATGCCTGGGGTTTTTATTTCGCAGTGTAGCTAAACACAGACGCAAAGCTTTTCCACAGTCTTCCACTACCATGCCACCTGCTGGTTATAACGATCCATGAACGTGGCACCACCTCTTCCCTGATGTCTTGTTGGAGCAGAAGCTGATGGTGGCTCAGGTCCCATGTGTGCTTCTAGCATAGGGGAGGGGGGGGCACACAGGTCAGAACCCAAAATTGTCCGGTCGAGAGTCAAAAACCGAGAGCTGGACGTTTTTCAGTAAAACTGGGCATCCTCACAAAGCCATAGCCTCTAATTATCAGACCCTGCAGCGACTGAGAGATATCGACCTGCCCTTCAACATGATACTAATTCTGCAGGTTTTACAGTCCTACAGTCCAGCTAACTGCAATTCATAAGCTGCTTTGTCAACTAGTGGCCATTCACAGTCAGTGCGACGGCTAGCAGCTACAGCCCGCTGTCCGCTAATGACGATCCCGCGCAGCGGGTGCCTCCTCTCTCACACCCCGCATCGCTAACATGCCGCTCAGATCAATCTGCGCTAATGAGGACTTCAGGAATCGGCTAAGATGCCTAATCATTTACCTGCTATAGGGGCCCCACTCCAGGGGGCCCATTTAAAGAACAGTGATGCCGAAAAAAGAAACAGCATGAAAAAGACCTGATGTCTGACAGGGTGCTTAAATGGCAAACGTCCCATCAAGGAGCTGCTAGTGGCTCAGGTGACCTGCCCCGCCACACCCCCCAGGAGTCAGTGATGTGAGGGTGGCACCGGGCTGTGCTGCAATTCAGCGTTTGGACCTCAGGGTCAGCCCATAAGTCAGCCTTGTTAGATGCCGAGTCCTGCTCAGAGCGTGGGGGGTGGGGGGGTAAGTGTGTGGTTAAGGGGATAATCTGCTGGAGAGGTGCAGCCGCCGTCCCGAGCAGGGTGTCAAACTATCGAGGAGGGGCATCTTTTTAAACAGTCGTGCATTAGTCCTCCCTCCCCGCAGTCTGGGAGGGGGGGGGGTAGCAGTATAAAGCAGCAACAGTGAGAATAAACAGTAGGAGACACTGATGGCCACCTTACTAGGTCATGTGACCAGGTAAAGGCAGATCCGAGGAGTTATCCCAGTGATCCCAATCCGTTACGCTAAAATTGAACATGCCTGCAACATGATGCAATGTCGATTTAACTGGACGTGGAGCCAATTTAATTAAAGACTGCTGAGATTATTAATAGAAATTTTAGACCCTATACCTGGAAACATGCTTTGTCACGCAGCGGACATACACTGTGGCCGGGGACAAAGCCCAAGGCCGTTTCTCAGTCGTGACCCTATCTCTGATCAGTGCCTCGTCCTCCGTGCGTTTTCTTGCAGATGCGCGTCTTCGGTGTCGAAAGGAAAGACCTCAGAAATGGCACATTGGATTAATTAACCGCTTTGACTCTGAATAACTTTGCAGGGAGCATTTCGCACCCCATTGCGGGCAGGGATAGGCGCCGGTGGACGGGCTCTGGCGTGACAGCTTGGACCGCACCGGTTGCTTCCTACACACGTCTGCTCAGAACCGGGCTGCCGGGCCGTTGGGGGGCTGGGAAACATGGGCAGATGACAGGCAGTAATGCTGGCGAGCGGCATTGGTGGCGGTAACGGGTGGTGGGGGAGGGCCATGCATGAGTGTCCTGCGCGTGGGAGGCCACTGGTTAGATCTGCCAAGAAACAAATCGGCAGAACGTTCTCATCAGCCTCGGCTCTGCGCTCCCCTCTGCCTCATACTTCACGCGTCTGTGTGTTCATGTTCTGAATCTAATTCTTGAAGGTGCTGCAGCCGGAATGGCATAGAGGCGAAGGAAGCCAGGGAGACGGCGCTCTGCAGGACACGGCCGTGTCGCTTTGGGTTGGACGCTCCAGCAGCCACCTGGAATTAGACCGTCACCGAGGGCACAGGGCTCTGGATGAGGCCACTCTTGTGTCTCACCTGTCATCCCTAAATGTGACACACTGTACTATGTTAGCGAGAGAAAGATCCGGATTTCATCCGGTTTCAGGATATAGGCCGGGCATGGTTGTCTGACCACACACCTCTGAACGGTGGCTTATCTCGAACCTTTTCCCTTAAAACAGAAACAGCAAATCTCAAACCAAGGAAACACAAATGATCTCCACACAAACTAAGTTCTGTCAATGTTGACTGGACACTGTCCCGAGAGCAGGACGGAGAACAATGTGAAACAATCACACTGGAAACTGTCAGGGCAGCAGGACGCAAACACCTTGGCCCGCGGAGAATGCGGTCACATGATTCTTTAGATGAGCGTGATGCTGTACTGCAGACTGGGCGCTGCATTTTCTAAATTTCATAGGACACCAATATTAGTAATGTCAGTAATGTTATTAAATGTCAGCTGATCGACATTAGTGATTATGGATACCCCAGTGGATCCTGGGAAATGTATTTCTACAAGCAGCCAAAAAGTGAGCTCTCTCCTCCCCCAGTCCGCAATTCCTTGCTGCATATTATGCTACATGGATCTAATGCATGTTGAAACCTCCTCCATTCGCTTTACATCCTCAGAATGTCCTGACGACATGAAGCAGGATTAAAACGCATATATGCACCTTGTGACCATGACCCCTCCCCTCCTAACATCCTTGTGAAGAGTAATGCACTAGGCATGCGATAATATACTAAATGGATAGAAGCAGCAGCATTCCTGTCCTTCACGAAACTTTATTGAATCAGAGCTACACTTACAGAAGAGTATAAATGAAAAAAATCAATACAGGTGATTTTATGCTTAAAAGCAACCCCTCAAATTGGCTTTACAAATCAATTAGCAACCAAATGTCACACTAAGACGGCTTCCTTGGGGCTTTCTTTTGTTTTTCGGATATGGGAAGGGAATTAGATGGCGGTTTACTTAAATTTGGAGGGAAACTTGAGAGTGGGACAAAGCTTGTTACCGTGGGTATTGACCAACCCCCCCCCCGGCGGCTGTCACTGTAATCTAGATCGATTCCTTCCTGATTTAAGGCTGGTATTTATCTAGCTGACCCTGATAGGAAATCTTTCGCCATGACACAATGGACACGGCTTTGAAATGATAGCACATCTACGTCTCCACACATCTACCTCCCCCCAACAATGTTCTCTTCATCGAGAAGATAAATTTGCTGTCCGTAATGTTCAATTACAATGCTGGAGGGGTGCAATCAGTGCTCAACCTAATTTTAATAACCCCAGACTTGTAACAAAGCTCACAGGCATGTACACACACAGACACATGCACACACACAGACACATGAACACACACAGACACATGCACACACACAGACCTGTACTCATATCTCTATGGGGACTGTCCATTCATTTCTATGGGGAAAACTCTAACCCCAACTATGCTATAACCTTAACCCCTACCCAGCCCTAACCTTAACCATAAGTAACCAAACAAAATACAAGACTTTTGGCATTTTTAGTTTTTTGATTGCACATATTTTTTAAAAAGTGAATTAACAAATGCCCCCCAGAATGTCAAAATGACAGGTTTTATCAATTGTGGCAACGCATTTACATACACATGCTCGGACACTTTTACGCAGGCGTCCCTCGTATTAGATTTACTACACATCCGTGGTGCCGGCTGACTGTAACGTCCGCGATGCTTCTGTGCGCATGCACCAGGGGACAAAGGGCAGAAACTGGCGGAGTTTGCTAGAACACTACCTTGAGGGACACCTTGATTGGAATTTGCCTCAAATACCTCCTTATTGGCTGATTACTTCAAATTTCAGCAGCTGTTTCGGCAAAAACAGCTGATCATGCCGGTAAAAGTATAATCTATTTTGGGTAAAAGTGTTGGCTACGTAATAGCAGCACATGACTGGCATTTCAGTCTGAACTTACAATTTCATGGCTGCTACATCCCATAGCCTCTATGTTTTGCATAAAAAAAGCGGAAAAAGTGGGGAGGTTGGACTTCACTGGCCAGCAGGACGAAACCCAACTCAACATCCGACTCCCTGCAATCGGTGTGGCTGTCTCTGCATACCTTAGTCCATCTGCCGACAGGACGTGGAGAAGCTTTTCCAAAGGCCCCATATGGGTGGGTGCGTGTGTGTGTTGGCACTGTTTGTTATGAAGGTAATTACTGCCATGGTCACCATCACCATTGCAACATCAGGTCTCTCTCTGGTCATGGTTAAAAATAGAAATGCTACACTACATCATCCTCATAAACAGATTTACACAGCTTTATATTTTAAGCTATGGAAATTCAAGTTCAAGGTCACGACGTTCGGGTTCGTGTCCGGCTTCATTTGCAGAGCACGTGGTGGTGATCTCCCAGTCTTGGAGATTCACTCTGAATCTTGCTGCAACAATCAGCTGGTGCTGTCAAGCACCTGCAAATGATTCAATACCCTGCAGCATGTCTGGGATATGATCATCTAAACGTTCCTGTAACACACCCGTCCTCGGCTCTCTCCTTCAGCCTCCCATAGGCACTCACCTCAAGTTCAGGTCCTTGGAACTGGCTTTCAGGGCCATTCTTTTAAGAACTGCATATCATCTCAACATGTTCGGCCAGAAAACCAGCAATGCTTGGAGATCCTTCCACCACATTCTCACACGTGGTTCCGAGCTGCTGAACATCATCAGGTTTCCACTCTGCAAGACCTATCTGTTCCAGGATCATTGTACTAGACCACAGCACTCCACCTCATAGTGCCTGAGTTCTCTTATGTAGTACTTTCTGCTATTATTAGGTTCTTACTTTGTTTTGAAGGTACAGTTTAGCTATTGCTATATCTACTTGGCTCCTTGGCAGCCATATTGTTGTAATGTGTTATGTCCCTCACCTGTCATTTTGGAGAAATGCTTTTGCCAAATACATGTAAATGGTTCCTTGACTGCAGTTCATTTGACTGAAATACAAACATCTAAGCAATGGAGTTTTCTAGAATTTACCAAAAATTCAGGTGCCTGTTTTCATACAGGTTTCTTCTACAAGGGAGGTGACCTGGCTCACACAGTCTGTGAGAAAAGATCAGTGGTCCTGAATAGGGCCCACTTGAAATACCTATATAAGTAATTCCATGAGCTGAGAACTAGGGCCCCCGGACAGTGGGGGAGATGAAGACTGGTGAGCATGAAGCTAGACTGGAAGGAAAGTAAATTGGAGGGAATCCTCTGGGGAGCCACGACAGAAATCTAAGTGAAACAGGACATTCACAAGTCAGCTTCTGTTTCTGATGCAAGTTACATGTCTCCCAATCCATAATCAATACGCCCACTTTTCTAACCATTCAATCATGGCGACGTGCACGACCCAGTCATTGGAGGTTCATGTTCTCCATGTCCGATGCATTCCCGAATTCCTGACGCGGAGGACAAAATAAATTAAAGTAATTAACTCATAATTGATTTTCTTTCATTCCCAGATAATGGAAACATTTGGCAGCAGCTGCGGAAGTTAGATATTTAGATGGCGTGAGAGATTCCCATGGAATGCGTATTCGCATAAACAATCAGCGCCTTGCTGTTGGCTAAGTTACTTTTTAATTACTTGACGCAGTTGTCTCCAGATTGACCTTGCTGCCCTCAATCAGTCTCTCTGCCGTCTCTACACGCTTGACAAATATGTCGCTCTGTGAAGTTTCAGATGACGGTGCCACCAAACCTCCAGTGCTAGAAAAATATTGCAGTGGTCCTTCGGGGTTAAGCTCAATCCAAATGGCCTGCAACCAAGCGTTTCTCCTTCCCATTTCCTGCCAATGTGCCATGTCTTCCTGCGTCACGCGCGACGGTTTGACACGTTGATGGAGCAGCAAGCGGCAAGGGAGACGTCCCATGTGTCACTGCTGACGACTTTCATGCGACCTTCACTGCACTGTGTATCGCTAGCCCTATTCTAGAAGAGAGATACTCTTCAATCAGTCAATCAGGCCCTCGTGCAAGGGGACACAAACCCCTGCCATACTGGGACCCAAACACTGGGCTTTGCTTCCCCCAGAGTGTTCGGCGCCCCAAGGCCTCTGAAGTCTTCCCTGCACTCTCCACAATCTACCCTTCTTATCAATGCTTCTTAATACTTAATGCACTTTTTTTTACTACATCATTTCATTCCAGTCCAGTTACATTTTACTGTTTTCTTCCATGTTAATTAACCTAGATATTTCACTGTTAACTGAGATGCCATAAAGGACACAACTTCAAGATTCCGGCCAGAAACAGAACAACTTTAAAGGGTTACAAAAATAAGGACACAAAAAAACCCTCCTTGAATCTAAAAAAAAAAAACCCCATACAAGTCAGTGTTAAACCATTAATGGCAGCATTAAGGGATTAAACAAATTCATATTCTTTGCACGGAGGAAATGCATCGATCCCCAAGGGTCTTTGCAGAGGCAGCAATCCGCATCCTGGATTGAAATGATCAGGAGTCAGTTATTAATTAACAGCAACTCCAAAAAAACACAAAACATAAATTGTCATCTAAACGCAGACATCGCCACTCGTCCAACTCAGGACGGACAACACACTGAGAATGACTCATTCTACTATTAGTAAACTAAACGTTGCATTCACAAGCTAATTTACTTAATGTCTAGTGGGGGCTCTTGCCAGTTTCACTCATTACTAGCATTTATTATGCAAAGAGACTTTATTTTATGCACAATGACTTTCAAAGGGCCAGAATGGTGCAAGGCCAAGAGATTCAATGTTCCTTATCGTAATGTCATAACCATATCATAATGTACAGCATGGGGTTCTGTTTACAAAGCACATTTTATGTGCCGTTGTCCCTTTGCGGAGAAGGTTAAATACATACGCCTCTATCTGTGACCAAAATGTAACATTTACATCAGTCATTAAGCAGGAGATCGCGTACCAAATATGAGTGCAGCTATGAACGGGCAGGGTACTGTGAGTCCAATTAAACACGGAGAAGAACAGATGGTCAGGATTGAAGAGTTTGGCCAGGACACCAAGGTTAACGCCCAGCTCCTGAAGGCCAATGAGGCGTTTAAGAAACATACCCAATCAGGACCTGCATTTTAACAATCCACTGTGACCTGACCAGGTCCTTTACTGGTCACTGGCTCTCCAGTGAAGAGCGCCCCCTTCTGGTCCATGAACACTTCCCTCATACATTGGCCATATTGCCGTTCAGGCGAAATATGAAAAAACAGGCATCAGCTTGACATTTGAAAAAGCTGTAATCCGCAAGACCCTGATAGAAAGCAACACCCTTTGATAAGTACAGCATGCAGCTCATTCGAGGAGCATTTGGCCTGTGATGAACGCCATTAGCATCTATGAAGCACCGAGATGCTGCATGAATTACAAGGCCGGATGCAATAATTCCTGCTGATGTCACAGATCCTAGTCGGAGATCCTAGTGCCTCTCCCTACCCCCCACTCACAGGGTCCTAAAGGGCAGAACATCCACTTAAAAAAAAAAAAGTGTTTTCGTCAGTCTAGCAGGTATCTGTGTCTTTAAATAGCCAGGTTGAAAAAAAAAATGAGCCAGCGAGAGAGATATTCGGCTGAAACTGGCACGATCTGGTTTAAATGGCCAGGTTGTTAATAAAATTGCTCATTCTGCTCTTCATGTGCAGCAGCCAGCGCTGGCTTCCGTCGGGATGGATTTGCTGACCCTGAAGCAGCCTAATTTATTACCAGATCGCGGAAAGCGGATCGCGGCCGGAATACCGGACGTGCGGCGTCGGGCTTCTTTAAACGTTGCCATGGCAGCCGCTGATGCCCGGTGTCACGTCTTTATAATGCGTCCATAATAAGGCGCCCCCCCCCCACCCCCACAGCCGCGCTCCCCACGGGGTGTGAAATTCATTACTCTGGGATGGCGAGACGGCACCTTCTCTGGACAGCCATCCTGAGGCTTCAATAACAACTTAATAATAAAATGAACAGCGAGTTTTCGCTCAACGTGAAAACAGATACGAGAAGCTAAACTAAAAACTAAACAAGGCACAGGCTGATTATGCGTAAACACTTCAGGCTATCAAACCAAATTAGTGACCATAATTAATATTTCTTTCGTAGCAGCTGTTAATAGCAGAAATATATTGACCTGATGGTCGTAGAACAACAGTAAGTCAATATATATTTTTTTAATTTACCGAAAGAATCCCTGCTAATGGAGACTGACGCCCTTTTCTCTCCCGCGATGACGTAAGCGCCGGCTGCATTGCAAAACGGGCCGTATATCCCGGGCTTTGACGTCAGCATTTCCCACCCCAGCGCCCCCCCGGCGGTAAATTCACAGCAGGTCCCTGCACTCCGGGGACGCCCGCATGATGAATGGCGACTCCAGGGGACGGTCAGACGCTCAGTCACTCACTTATCGATCCTCTAATGAACATTGTAAGTGGAATGTACTCTGACACGCCTCTAAATTACTGCCCAATACTTTTAATCTTTAAAGCTTAAGTCTGCACCTGGCAACTTCAATACAATGAGACTTTGTGTATTTTTTTTGTCTTTACGGTGGCTAATATGACTTAGCTTTATGCTGCACTGAACCACCTACTATACCTCAAACCAACAACCTCTTGGTTACAAGTCCATATCCCTGACCTTGCTGTGTAATGCGATTTACTAAGAGGAAGCAGTTATGGAAATACTGGAACTGACCATATGATCCCAGTCACTAGGGGGGAAAAGGTGTGGAAATGCTTGAACACTTTTGCCAGTCAGACTGGGATTCCAATTCAAACAGCTGCCGTCGTGGGGTTGAGCGAGCGAGCGTGGTGGTGCTCCTCCTTGGGTGACCTAGTTCATCACTGCACCTCCAGCAGAATGTATTCTCTCCAGCGCTGAAGCTTTTGCTCCTCAGCATGTGACCTACTTCTAACAGAAGCCCTACCCTTCGCCCTAAAAGACAATATGCTGCGGTTCTTTTTAAATAGTTCCTTGGACATTATTTGGAAACATAAAACTGACATTGATTTTATACTTAATTGGATGCCGAATCCTGGGGGAGACCAGGATAAAGGGGACAGTCGTAGTCCTTAAAGGAGAGGCCCTTCAATTCTGATTGGTGGATGTGAGGAAGGAGGGTCTGAAGCCCAGAGTGGGCGGGGTTATCAAGTGCTGCCAGTCACTGGTTGGTTTAGTGCCATCTCAGTGTTTTCCATTGGGCTAAAGCAGTGACTGACATGACGGCATTTGCCCCACCCTCTGTGAGTTTCGAGCTCTCACTCACCCAGTCACTGTTTATTAGGTATCAGTGCAGGAATGGAAGGAGATGCAGTTGTGCATCAACAGTATCAAAGACACCTGTCAGGGCTGTAATTATAGTAAAGATAGAAAATTACTCACCGCACTAGTAATTATCTTATTTAAATGTCAGTGCACTCGCAGGAGGGTCTATGTTCCTGCCAGGAGCCCGGAGAGACCGGGAGTGTGTTGGTGATGAGGGGGAATGAGGCCTGGAAGAAAATAAGCAGACCAATGCCCCACAGAAACGTGTCGCTTGGTCCTTAGAACAAAAAACTACATAATCGAAGGGAGAGCCCTAGTCTCCCACTGACAAAGGAGCCCTGTTAATGGGGGGGGGCCTCCCTCGCCTCCCTCGCCTCCCTCGCCTCCCTCGCCTCCCTCGCCTCCCTCACCTCTTCCAACGAGCTGCCACTGAATGAGTGTGTGTCAGTTTGGAGTAAAACTAAATAAAATGACAACATCAGAAAGGTTTTCTGTTTTTCTGAGAGACTCTAAAGTTACAAGCTTTTATGTGTGTGTGTGTGTGTGTGTGTGTGCATTAGGTTTATATTACTATTACACAATGTAATAAAAACCTGATTTTTTATGTTGTGGGGACCGTTTTTTTCGGGTCATGTTGTAATTAGAGTTTTCCCCATTGAAATGAATGGGGAGTCCCCACAAAGATATAATTACAAGCCTGTGTGTGTGTGTGTGTGTGTTGCCCTACTCAGGTGGGCTTAGACCAAGGTCTTCTGCCAATCAATTAAAGTCTTTGTTGGAATCAAATATCTCTGTCTATATCTATAATATACATGATTACATAATTATACCGCAGCACCCAAGCCTGCTCGCTAAATAGGTTAGTTTCTGGTGGCTAGGCTAGCCAAGCTGGTTCACATGATTCAGAAAGGCAGAGAAGAAAACAATTTTTTTCTATGCAGAATGCTGTGAGTGTGCTAGGCCCCCTCTTAAAATATTAAACGTTTCAGTTCACTGTGCATCGAACTGCGCAGTTCTACAGTTTCACGGTTCAAGACATATTTAATAAGCTCTGATGGTCCTGCGGTCTTTGGAAGTTTCAATAATTTAATCATTAAATCACAATTAAGTTAAAGTGACTAATTTGCACTGTAAATTCAGAGTGAAAATTCGGACCAGATTTTCTGATTATAGGACGTATTTCCATAATTATGCATGACAGAAAAAAATTCCTTACTAATACCATACATAATTGAAGGATTTTGCTGTGCGCCTGTTCTCATGTTGTCTCGCAATCTGGGCCACGGTGCTTCCTGGTAAACACAGAGACATTAGCATTGATAGAGAACGTGACAGTCTGGGATAATTTTTATCTGATAGAAGCTGCTCAGCTCAGATGCTGTATAGATGTTGCATTGAAATGTAAATGTTCCTACAGGAAGCACGGTTGCCTGGCTGGACCGAGCTGGATTTGATTCCGGCCCCTCTCTGTGTGGAGATCCCACACGTTCCTGCTACG